>NW_027507903.1:531312282-531459782 GCF_037356315.1 Lithobates pipiens | reverse complement strand
ATGTCGGGAGGAGCCCCAGATGAACGTATTGAGGATGGATTCTATGGACTTAAATATGCGTGGATGGACCTGCCAAAAGACGTAAAGTAGCTTGGGGAGGAGGATCATTTTAACCAGTTTAATTTAACCCACATCTTCAAGGGGGAGCCGGGACCATGTTTGCGTCTTAGTTTTTAGTAGCGTATAGGGGTTCAATATTGAGGGTTATATAGTCTAGGAGGGATCAGGAGATGTGCACACCCAGGTATTTAATGGTGCACGCTCTGACTAGGGGGAGTGCAGCTTGGTCAGCAGTGAGGGCACCTAAATCTAGTGGTAGAATTTGAGACTTGGCCCAGTTGATCTGGAGGCCAGAGAATGGCCTGAAGTCTGTAATAAGTTGTAGGGCTGCCTGAAGTGAGGGGTCAGCGAGATATAGAAGCATGTCATCTGCGTACAGGCTTACTACCTCTGTCAACTGTCCATAGCAGAGGCCTTTAACATCTGGGTGGTTCCTGAATGCAATAGCAAGGGGTGCTACAGCAGGGGTGAGATGGGACAGCCCTGGCACGTGCTGAAGGAGGATGAAATTCTACCATTGACCTGGATGCGTGCTGTGGGGGCCTGGTAGAGAAGTTGAAGCCACTTGATGAATTTCGGGCCAAAGCCGAAATTGCAGAGGCATTCCCATAGGTAGTTCCACTCCACAGAGTCAAACGCCTTAGCGGCGTCCAGGCTGACCACTACTCTGAAACCTACGTTGATAGGTTGGGATTGGAGGTTCATATGGAGCCACCTAAGGTTAAAGGCTGCGTTTTTGTTGGGCATGAATGCAGTCTGGTCAGGTTGTACGACGTTAAGGATTACTTTATTGAGGCGCAGGGCTAGGATTTTGAGCTCTAATTGCAGGAGAAAGATGGGCCGGTATGATTCAGGAAGCAGTGGATCTTTGCCTGGTTTGGGTATTAGGACAATGAGAGCTTCACCCATGGATGCTGGGAGTGACTGTGTCAAAGATGTGGGCATACAGCGTGTGTAGTGTAGGAATAAGGGTCTCCCCAAATTGATTGTAAAACTCAAGGGGAAGACTGTCTGAGCCAGGTGCCTTAGATGTGGGGAGTTGTGCTAGGGCCTCCACTATACAGTGCGTGGTGATGGGTGGTTCAAGCTGAGCAATTTGAGGTGCAGTAAGTGTAGGGAAAGTGATGTCTTGCAGAAATGCCAGTAATTTGTCTTGGGAGTGGTGGGAAGTAGAGTACAGGTCAGAGTAAAAAGACCTGAACTCTTCAGCCACAAGGTCAGGAACAGTTATCCTGACCCCAGATGCCGACTGGAGGGAGACCACCACTGGGGGTTTGTTTTCTAGGTGGAGCCAGCTCACTCACCATGTTCAAAGATACGTTGTTTGCTGAAAACCATGCCTTGTTTGGCCTCAAAATGTAGTTGATCAGTGAGTCTGGTCTGCATCCGTAAAAGGAAGGCGTTAGCAGCTGTCGGGTCAGACTGAAAGACCTGTTCAAGGGTGTTTTGGCGGTCCTCTGCAATTTAGAGGTGGCTTTGTGTCTATTGATAAGTGTGGATAAGTGTGGATAAGATCATGCAAGCGTGTATTTTGAAAGCCTTCCAGTTAGTCCCGGCCGGGGCAGAGCCATCGTTAGTGAGGAAATCATGTTCCCACTCAGATTGGCTGGCGTCCAAAATCGGATCGGGTGGAAAGCCAAAATTTATTTGGCCTCCAGATGCGGACCGTGGGGGGGGGGGGGGGGGGGGGTTCTGGCAGGCGCAGTGAGATCAAATATGGGGAGTGGTCAGAGTACCCTGGTTTTGAAGACTGCTTCAAGGAGGTTAGGAGGATGAAGTCTATGTGAGACATGGTGAAGCAGGAAAAATGTGACTGTAGTGGGTATTTATGTCTCCATGTGTCGGTAAAGGCAAATACTGTGAGAAACCTCCCGAATCTAGTGGTACTAGGTGAAGAGGCTGGGTGGGCAGCAGGGCTTAGTCTATCTAGGCTTGGGTTGCCTCTGCTTAATTTTAAAGTGATTGTAAAGCTTCATGGCTTTTTTTTTATATATATATATATAAAACAAACATGTTATATACGTACCTCCAATGTGCAGGTCGTTTTGCACAGTGTGGCCCCATCAACCTCTTCTGGGGTCCCCCGGCGGCGCTGGTAGCTCCTTCCCGCATTGTATAACCCCCTGGAAGAAGCGATCTCCCGGAAGGTTACCTTGCCGGCAGGCTCCCGAGTCCAGCATTTGCATCCCTGGCGCCATGTCATTGGATTTGATTGACAGCAGCGGGAGCCAATGGCTGCCCTGCTTTTAACCTAGCCAATCAAGAGCCGAGAACCCTGGGCAGAGAAAGAGTGCGTCTCCGCCATGGGAAATTCCAGGGCTCAGGTGAGTAAAACAGGGGGGCCGGTCACTAGCAAAAAAAATTTCACCTTAATGCATAGGATGCCTTAAGGTGAAAAAACACAAGGATTTACAACCCCTTTAAGCACTGCCCATTTCCCAACCGTGATTTCATACAGTAAATGATGGATAGGAAAAAACACATCTAGAAGGAATCCCTTCCTTGCTCTCAGTCCTGGTCTAAGGCATTCTGCTCTGTACACTGTAGAAAGCAGACTGCAGACACCCTGAATGTCAACAAAGCAATGTCCACACTGGCTTGAGATTATGACAGTTCTCAAGAATCGGAATACAAAAAAGGGTCTGGATATATTTATACTTTAATTGTATAACTAGAGGGAAGAGAAGGGGGAGGGGAGGATGGAGCGGGGGATTTTTCAACGGTGCAAATTTGTAATATAGTACTACCAAAATATATTAAAAATTCATATAGTTTTATTCAAATATGTTAAAAATAAATAAGTACACATTAATATATAGTACAATAGTGTACAGAAGACAATGAGTACATAGCTATTAGATTTTAGGGATCCCAAGAGTAAATGTTGATGAAATGATCGCACTTCTTCCCAACATGTTTCGCAATGAGCTTCTTCAGGGGAATGTGCAGCTAGCAATAAAGAAGATATTTTATAATATTTGAAAAACAACATACTGTAAAATACATGTCATAGTATATTAAGAAAACATTATTTTTTGCAAAAACACAAATTAACCCAGTGTGCATGGTCTAACACGGCGGCGCTTACCCTGATCAACAACTACACCGCAACCCCGGAACCGGCAAAAGATGAAGAAATTGTTTGAGCACAGCAAGCCAAACCAGAGGCCCCCCGGCCCAATGGAGGACACAGATGGGGGTAAGTCAGCGCTAAAAAAAATGAGTAAAATAAATAAAGAAAAATGAATAAAATAGCACTTGAACATTTTTTTTGTGTAAAAGAATAAATAAAATTTAATACATAATGATCATTATATTGCCCTCAATTATATGAGGGAATTGGGGCATAAGCCTCCATATTATAATAGTTAATTATAAGTACTAGATGAAGACAAAATTTAGCAATATAGAAATCTGCGTTGGACTGGTATTAGCAAACAATATCTAAGTTGAATAGTGACTATACATTAAGACTGAGAAATAAAAACTTGAATTAAATAAATAAAAACTTTTTACCTTCAAATAAATGAGGACTAGAGTGTTAATAAATGTATCAATATAGGTGCACGATATGGAAGGTCACAGCAAGTTTAACCGAATAGATACACCGCTATTACAAGCTAGTGAGTGCGGGACTATTGCTGCCGCCCCTGAGTGACTGTGTTACCTATGGACAAGTAAGATAGCTATAGGTCAGAGTGTGCCAATAAGAAACAATAAAGTGTATCAGAAGAAATGAATAACATATGAATTACCGGAGAATGAGGATCCGACGGTGCAGCAGTGTACATGTCATGTCTCTGGCTGATTTATCCCTGAACAGCGCTGCTTTTAACTCCCCCATCCATCGAGCCGGCATCTTACGTCACCGGCTCGATGCGGACACAATGGGGAGGGCAATGCGCATGTGCGGAGCCCATGGCGCCGACGCATGAACTACACTTCCCATAATTCTGCGATGCTGACTGATATTCTAATCAGCTTGATGGTTGCCAGCAATTGCTGGCGATGGAGGCAGGACAGTGTCGAATCTCCACCCCGAAGGGGGAGCCGACACAGGTGCAGACAGGTCGGCAAACAAATAGGCTCCTAACCCAGAGGGGAAACACAGTCATAAACCCACCCAAATACGGGCACCCCTAGGGTAATCTACCCACGGGGCACCCTGGGTGTCCGTATGTCCCCACATACCAGTGTACGGGAATATCAGTCAGCATCGCGGAATTATGGGAAGTGTAGTTCATGCGTCGGCGCCATGGGCTCCACACATGCGCATTGCCCTCCCCATTGTGTCCGCATCGAGCCGGTGATGTAAGACGCCGGCTCGATGGATGGGGGAGTTAAAAGCAGCGCTGTTCAGGGATAAATCAGCCAGAGGCATGACATGTACACTGCTGCACCGTCAGATCCTCATTCTCCGGTAATTCATATGTTATTCATTTCTTCTGATACACTTTATTGTTTCTTATTGGCACACTCTGACCTATATCTATCTTACTTGTCCATAGGTAACACAGTCACTCAGGGGCAGCAATAGTCCCGCACTCACTAGCTTGTAATAGCGGTGTATCTATTCGGTTAAACTTGCTGTGACCTTCCATATCGTGCACCTATATTGATACATTTAATAACACTCTAGTCCTCATTTATTTGAAGGTAAAAAGTTTTTATTTATTTAATTCAAGTTTTTATTTCTCAGTCTTAATGTATAGTCACTATTCAACTTACATATTGTTTGCTAATACCAGTCCAACGCAGATTTCTATATTGCTAAATTTTGTCTTCATCTAGTACTTATAATTAACTATTATAATATGGAGGCTTATGCCCCAATTCCCTCATATAATTGAGGGCAATATAATGATCATTATGTTTTACATTTTATTTATTCTTTTACACATATAAAAATGTTCAAGTGCTATTTTATTCATTTTTCTTTATTTATTTTACTAATTTTTTTAGCGCTGACTTACCCCCATCTGTGTCCTCCATTGGGCCGGGGGGCCTCTGGTTTGGCTTGCTGTGCTCAAACAATTTCTTTTCATCTTTTGCCGGTTCCGGGGTTGCGGTGTAGTTGTTGATCAGGGTAAGCGCCGCCGTGTTAGACCATGCACACTGGGTTAATTTGTGTTTTTGCAAAAAATAATGTTTTCTTAATATACTATGACATGTATTTTACAGTATGTTGTTTTTCAAATATTATAAAATATCTTCTTTATTGCTAGCTGCACATTCCCCTGAAGAAGCTCACTGCGAAACATGTTGGGAAGAAGTGCGATCATTTCATCAACATTTACTCTTGGGATCCCTAAAATCTAATAGCTATGTACTCATTGTCTTCTGTACACTATTGTACTATATATTAATGTGTACTTATTTATTTTTAACATATTTGAATAAAATTATATGAATTTTTAATATATTTTGGTAGTACTATATTACAAATTTGCACCGTTGAAAAATCCCCCGCTCCATCCTCCCCACCCCCTTCTCTTCCCTCTAGTTATACAATTTCAGACATATAAAGGGGATCAGGTGCCCACTGCATTAACCACTTAAGGACCGCCGTATTGCCATTATACGTCATCAGAATGGCACAGGCAGGCACAAGCACGTAGATGGACATGCCTGCCTTCCAGCGGGTGGGGGTTCCGATCGGACCCCCCTCCCGCTGGATACGGCGGTCCCTTTCGGTGCCGGAGCGATCCGCGATGAGGGGATGGCCGTTGGTTTCTGGCCATCCCCTCTCGATCGCTCCTGGCCAGTGACGAACTTCCTCCCCTGTGAAAATGTAAACACAGGAGGAGGAAGTGATGTCACACTCCACGTGGCGGTCTTTTTGAACCGGACAGCGAGGAGTGAAGACATACAAGTAAGTGCACCAACAGTCCACTGACACATAGGTAAACATAGGCACACATTTCACCCCAGTCACCCCCCGATCGGCCCCCCCCCCCCCCAGTCACAGTGTCACTAATGCATTTTTCATTTATTTATTGATCACTACATTTAGTGTCAGTTGTGACTGTAAAAAGTGTCAGGGCAGCTAGTGTTAGGCCCCTTTAGGTCCAGGGTAGCCCCCTACCCCCCCTAATAAAGGTTTAACCCCTTGATTGCCCTCCCAGTTAACCCTTTCACCCCCTTTTACCAGTGTCACTAAGCGATCGTTTTTCTGATCGCTGCAATAGTGTCACTGGTCCCGCTAGGAAGCTAGTTTTTTTTTTAGGTTCAACGCCAGGTTTTTATAGCGTTAGGTACCCCGATATATAACCTAATAAAGGTTTTAACCCTTTGATTGCCCCTAGAGTTAACCCTTTCACCAGCGATCGCTGCATAAGTGTCACTGGTGACGCTGGTTAGCCAGTTAGTTATTTAGTTATTTAGGTTCCCCGTCAGGTTTTTATAAAGCTTCAGGTACCCCCATATAAATACCCAATAAAGGTTTTAACCCCTGATTGCCCTTAGTTAACCCTTTCACCAGTGATCACCGTATAAGTGTTACGGGCGACGCTGGTTAGGTAGTTCGCTTTTTATAGCATCAGGGCACCCGCCATTTATTACCTAATAAAGGTTTAACCCCCTGATCACCCGGCGGGTGATATAAATTTGGTTTTAGGGTCAGAAAGGGTCTGCGTCGCCCCAGGCAGTGCTAGGTTAGTGCCAGTACCGCTAACACCCACGCACAAAGCATACACCTCCCTTAGTGGTATAGTATCAGAACAGATCAATATCTGATCAGATCTATACTAGCGTGCCCAGCAATTTAGGGTTCTAAAAAAACGCATTGTTAGCAGGATCAATCCAGATACCTGCTAGCACCTGCGTTTTTCCCCCTCTGCCCAGCCCAGCCCAGCCCACCCAAGTGCAGTATCGATCGATCACTGCCACTTACAAAACACAACACACATAACTGCAGCGTTCACAGAGTCAGGCCTGATCCCTGCCATCGCTAACAGTTTTTTTTTGTAGCGTTTTATACAGTCGCTGACAGGCTAGGTGCTTTTTTACCTGTGAGTCTCACTACTGTACCCCTAAATTTAGAGCCCAAATTGGCAAAGCGAAGGTACACTAGTGAAGAGGCCTACACGTTTCTGAGCATGACAGATAGTGAAGAGGAGGACACTGATCTGTCAGATTCAGGCTCAGAATACGAACCTGTAGAGGACAGCGCCTCCATGTCAGATAGCTCTGACGACGAAGAAGAGGTCCCTGCTAACGTCAGGCGTACCCGACCCCGATTTTCTGATGTTGTTGAGGTGCAGGAACCGCAAGTCCCTCGTATGGAGTATAGAGCCAGTACTAGCGCCGCTCATCCTTTTGGCGGCCTAGTACACCCTGGACGTACATCCAGCACTGCAGTATCACGTGGTGACGTGGCGAGTCCCATAAGTGCAGTTCAAGCTGGCGAGGTGGCAAGCACAAGTAGTGTCCCGCTGCCACCAAGAAGAAGACGAAGACAGGCCCATCGTTCCCATAGTGCCCTTCCTGCAGAATTCGCCAATCCTGATTGGGTGCCCACCACTTCTGCAGCACCAGTACTTCCCCCATTCACTGCCCAACCCGGTATTCAGGTGGATACAGATGATTTTACGCCACTTGATTTTTATTCTCTGTATTTCACGGAAGAACTCTATAGATCTATTGTGGACCAAACCAATTTATATGCTGGTCAACACATCGCCACTAATCCCCAGTTGCCGTCTCTTGCCAGAGATTGGAAACCAGTTACGGTTTCCGAATTTAAGACGTTTCTGGGCCTTTCCCTCAACATGGGCACACATAAATTCATGCGGATGCGGGCTTATTGGTCCACGCATCCGGCTGACCACATGCCCGTGTTCTCTAACTCCATGTCCAGGAAACGATACGAGCAGATCTTGCGGTTCTTGCACTTCAGTGACAATGAACTTTGTCGTCCACGTGGAGACCCTGAATACGATCGGCTCTACAAAATTCGGCCCCTCATAAACCACTTCAACCAACGTTTTGCAGACTTGTTTACTCCCCAAAAAGTTGTCTGCGTTGATGAGTCCCTGGTTAAGTTTACTGGTCGCTTGTCATTCAAACAGTACATTCCCAACAAGCGTACCAGATACGGGGTCAAGCTCTATAAGTGCTGTGACAGGGCCACAGGCTATGCATGGAGCTTTATGGTTTATGAGGGTAAAGATAGTTACGTAGAGCCGGAGAACTGCCCTGATTACATAGGAAGCGCTGGCAAGATAGTGTGGAAATTGGTGTCACCCTTATTCGGAAAGGGGTACCACTTGTACGTGGACAACTATTACACCAGCGTGCCACTGTTTAGTCATTTATTTGATCATCAGATTGGAGCATGTGGCACCGTGCGACCTAATCGCCGGGGCTTTCCCCAGCGGCTTGTAGATTCCCGTCTTAGGCTGGGGGAGAGAGCCTGCTATCGGTGTAATAATTTGCTCGCTATGAAGTGGAGGGATAATAAGAATGTTTTCGTTCTTACCTCCCTTCATGCAGACACGACGGTCCAAATTTCTACGGCGACTAGTATTGTGGAGAAACCCCTCTGTGTCCACGAATATAACAAAAATATGGGAGGGGTGGACCTCAATGACCAGATGTTGGCACCGTATCTAGCTTCCCGTAAGGCCAGACGCTGGTACAAAAAAGTGTCTGCTTACTTATTTCAATTGGCTTTGCTGAATGCTTTTGTGCTATACAAAACTTCAGGCGGGACATTAACCTTTCTTTTCTTCCAAAGAGAGGTTGTCACAGAGCTTCTGTATCCAGAGGGTTCTGCACCTCACCATTCCCAACCAAATGCAGTAAGCCGGCTGCATGAGAGGCATTATTCTTATGTCCTCCCGAGTACCCCTACCTAACGAACCCCCCAAAAAAGATGTCGTGTCTGTACCAAGCGCGGATTTAGGCGTGACACCCATTCTTATTGTCCACGCTGTCCTGGCAATCCTGGTCTTTGTCAGGGTGAGTGTTTTGAACGCTACCACACACTAGTGAAGTATTAGCGTAGGGTACAGCATTTCACAGGCTAGGCACACTAACACAGAGTCTCCCAAGATGCCATCGCATTTTGAGAGACCCGAACCGTTACAGTTTACAGTTCAAAAAAAAGTGTATAAAAAAAATAAAATAAAAAAAAGTTAAATAAAAAAAACCAAAAAAATATAAAATATAAAAACCAAAAATAGTTGTCGTTTTATTGTTCTCTCTCTCTCTCTCTCTCTTCTCTCTAATTTTTTATACTTTACTGTTTACTGTGTTATTGTTAACCATTTTTCATGTTTTCAGGTACGCCATTCAGCTGCAGCGTGGATTTATTTATCTTGACAGCAACAGCGTTTGCTCCCACGATACATAAAGCCGCGACTCCAGTGCTGTAGGAGGTGATTTCACCACCACAGTTAAAAAAGAGCATATATGCCGAAGCATGGGGGAATAAGGGGTGGAGGAGCGATTTTGCTCCTAATGCCGCGTACATACGGTCAAAATTCCGACGGAGGGCTTGCCCGTGGAAAAGTTTGAACGTATGTACGCGGCATAACTTTTTTGCGGGAGGATGCCCCCATGCTTCGGCATATATATATTTTAGGCACAGGTTGTGTTAAAAAAAAAAATTTTTTTTACTGTTTTTTTTGGCATTTGCTTTGCAGGTATGGTATGGTAAGGTTTTCCTGTGATGTTACTTTGTTTTAACGTTAACCATAATTTGCTTAGCAGGTAAGCCATTCAGCTGCAGCGCGGATTTATTTATCTTGACAGCAACAGCGTTTGCTCCCACGATACATAAAGCTGTGACTCCAGTGCTGTAGGAGGTGATTTCACCACCACAGTTAAAAAAGAGCATATATGCCGAAGCATGGGGGCATAAGGGGTGGAGGAGCGATTTTGCTCCTAATGCCGCGTACATACGGTCAAAATTCCGACGGAGGGCTTGCCCATGGAAAAGTTTGAACGTATGTACGCGGCATAACTTTTTTGCGGGAGGATGCCCCCATGCTTCGGCATATATAAATGGTGCATGTATGTCCATTAGAAGTGGGTGGATGAAGGGAGGTATCTAATGGTGGGCATACCCACCGATCAATCTCTTTTTTTTCGTTCAGACAACATGACTCAGTAAATAGCTTGGGGTGTCTACTTTCCAAAATGGGGTAATTTGGGGGGGGGGGGGGTTGTGCTATTTTGGCATTTTATGGCCTTCGAAACTGTAATAGGTAGTGAGGAGTGAAATAAAAAAATTGCGCCCTTAGAAATCCAGAAGGTGGCGATTGGTTTTTGGGGCCCCGTACGCAGCTAGGCTCCCAAAAAGTCCCACACATGTGGTATCCCCGTACTCAGGAGAAGCAGCAAAATGTATTTTGGGGTGCAATTCCACATATAACCATGGCATGTGTGAGCAATATATAATTTAGTGACAACTTTTTGTAAAAAAATTAATATTTTTATTTTTTGTCATTATTCAATCCCTTGGAACAAAAAAAAAAAATATTCAATGGTCTCAACATGGCCCTCAGCAAATAGCTTGGGGTGTCTACTTTCCAAAATGGGGTCATTTGGGGGGGTTTTGTGCCATCTTGGCATTTTATGGCCGTCAAAACTGTGATAGGTAGTGATAGGTAGTGAGGAGTAAAATAAAAAAATTATGCCCTTAGAAATCCTGAAGGCGGTGCTTGGATTTCGGGGTCCCGTACGCGGCTAGGCTCCCAAAAAGTCCCACATATGTGGTATCCCTGTACTCAGGAGAAGCAGCAGAATGTATTTTGGGGTGTCATTTCACAAGTGCCCATAGCATGTGTGAGCAATATATCATTTAGTGACAACTTTGTGCAAAAAAAAAAAAAGTTTGTAATATTCCCGCAACTTGTGGCAAAATATAAAATATTCCATGGACTCAACATGCCTCTCAGTAAATAGCTTGGGGTGTCTACTTTCCAAAATGGGGTCATTTTGGGGGGTTTGTGCTATTTTGGCATTTTATGGCCTTCGAAACTGTGATAGGTAGTGAGGGGTGAAATCAAAAACACATCTCTACATGAGGAGATGGGCTACAATTTTACCATCCCCCCTAACCATTTCTCAATGGCAGGACATTTGGACTTCTACTTCCAAAGTCTCCAGATGTGTGGAGCAGAGAGAGACGGCCTATAAGATACTAATGTTTTGGTATAAGACCCCTGAAATGTTGCATAAATATGATCATTCCATATCTAAACTGTGTTGGAGATGCCTCAGAGATGAGGGCACCCATTACCATATTTTTTGGAGCTGCCCTTTGATTATACCTTTTTGGTCTATGGTCCAAACTCTACTACAATCTGTTTTAGAGGTAGATATCCCGTTAGACCCTAAACACTATTTGTTAGGCCTACCTATCGCGGAGCTCTCCAAGCCCGCCAAGAAGCTGACAGCCTATATTCTCCTAGCTGCCAAGAGAGTGATCCCGGCTCTTTGGCTGTCCCCCTCCCCTCCGTCTCAGCCGCAGCTAATTTCTGCCATTGCGTACATACGCAGGATGGAACGTATGACTGCACTGGTACAAGACTCTCTACCTAAGTTTTCTAAAATATGGGACAGGTGGGACAATTCCACGTTCAACCCTGAGACGACACCTTAATTTATGGCCTTTTATTCTCGGAAATGTTTTTCTCGGGTTTGAACTGGGGATTCATACTCCACGTCCCCCCCGCAAATATCAATACATCTTTTGGTCTATTTACATATCCTACTTGGCAGATTCGTGGTGTGTCCTTTCCCCCTTACCCTTTTGACATGCTGTATTAAACTGTTAACGTTTTATACCCCGCCTGCGGCGGTTTTCTTTGTTACTGTTACATTGTCAATTTTGATTATTTGTATCGAAATGTACAAATCTGTCTGTTGTACAAAAACCTTTTTCTCAATAAATATATATTTAAAAAAAAAATAAAAAAATGTGAAAAAAAAAAAAAAAATTTGCACCCTTAGAAATCCTGAAGGTGGTGATTGGTTTTCGGGGTGCCGTGCGCGACTAGACTCCCAAAAAGTCCCACACATGTGGTATCTCCGTACTCGGGAGAAGTAGCGGAATATATTTTGGGGTGCAGTTCCACATATAACTATGGCATGTGTGAGCAATATATCATTTAGTGACAACTTTTTGTAAATTTTTTATTTTTTTTGTCATTATTCAATCCCTTAGGACAAAAAAAATAAATATTCAATGGGCTCAACATACCCATCAGCAGTTTCCTTGGGGTGTCTACTTTCCAAAATGGGGTCATTTGGGGGGGGGGGGGGGTTTGTACTGCCCTGCCATTTTAGCACCTCAAGAAATGAGATAGGCATTTTAAAATATGTGGCGTTCATGGCTCCCTTAGCCAAAAAGGTTCCTTACCCCTGCCTTAGACTTTATCACTCACCTCCTGATGGGGGTGCCACACCACATGCTTCACATCCTGTGTGTGCGAATTAAGAACACTGACACATTCATATTCCTCTTCTTCATCCACTGGAGTAAACACAAAAAGTTTAAGATCAACATACATAAGAGTTGAAATCAATTCATCTGACAACTCTGGAGGAATGAGTGCAGGAGGCAGCATTTTCATTCTGGGTTGAGGGCAGTGTTAAATGTTTTAGGATATTTAGATACACTAACAAACTAAAGCCAAGCCCCACCTCACATTTTATAATCAGTACCAAAGTTTTATTTCACCTTTTGGGATAAAGGTTTTGCATGAATAAATAAAAGCCGATTATAATCACCCCTGCCAGTCTTAAGTGGTTTGTCTTATCCATGTAAACCAATATATTCTGCAGGAGAGCTATTGCTTTTGAAAAACAATAGACTTTCTGGCTGGTTCACCAGATGAAAATAGAACAAAGAAAGCATAAAAAGGAAACTAATACAGCCATCACATCTAACAATTGATAAGCCACAATATAATAAAACGTTTGTTTTTGGGCTTAAAGCTGCTTTAACCACTTCAATCCCTGAAGCATTTACCCCCTTAATGAACAGGCCATTTTTTGCGATGCGTCACTTTTACTGACAATTGTGCATTCATGCGACATTGTACCCAAACAAAATTGATGTCTTTCTTATCGTACATTACGGGACAGTCATAGTAGTCACCTTCAGGTGATGGACACTGGCACGCCCTAAGATAAATAGTGCACTCCCTACATAACCCCTCCCACTACTGGGCATATCTGTTTTTTTGCCAGTGTCTAAGGTGGCCACGAGTGAAGATGTGCTGTCCTGAGCTCCACTGGAGCAATCCTTGCTGGGGCTAGCCATGTAGCCGGATCCATTCAATGTGTCTTTTTGGCCAAACTGAATGGTACCCGAGCCTTGTGTCCGAAGAAACTGTTAAGGAATCTAATGTACATAATGATAATCAGAAAATGTCTTTTCTTATGTGTATACATGTTCCTTACTTATTATGTAGTATACAGATTGACTTCTCTGTTCGGAGTTAAAGATGGTGTCTATACCCTACATCCCGCACATTAGAAGAATGCATTTGAGATAAGGGAACCAGCTTCAACCAAACTTCAAGCATCAAGTTTCTTCATTTCTCTTGTATTGTAACCAATAAGATGTACCAATTAGACTGACATAGCAATGACGTATCTTTCTGTATAAAATTTTAACACCCCCCACGAATAAATCAGAAGTTAGAAGTAGCCTTTCACACTTTATCCTATGGTAGAGAAAATTCACTAAGCGGGGTATACCAGCAATTAATGCTACTATATCCTTTGTGAGTAAGTTTGACTTGTCCGGCAGACATTATTCAAATACTTAGGGATCCAATGGATAAAGTTGGAATTCCTATTAAAAAAACAAAAAACAAAAAAAAAAAAAAAACACCTTTTCTCTGGCTGGTTGAGTGCCTGCGCTGACAGTTACTGGTTAATCGTTGAGAAACCAGTTTAAACAGGTGTTTAAGGTTATCCTGCTCAGCAGGTCCAGGAGGAAGCTTTATGTTTGCAATAGTTGCTATGACAGACTGCGCCTTCGCTAAGCATCATGCAAGAAGCTCCTGGCTAGTCTTCCCTTTTGCGGTATATTCCTTTCTCAGGATATTTTGGATATATCCAAAGAATTTCTAGCAAAAGAAAGACATCCTTTTGCGTGAAGTAAATGTGTTTTTTATTTCAAAGCTCTTCTTCTGTGCCAGGGGCATCAGCCTCCAGGCAGTCACAACAGCCTCCGCCATCAGGTTCAAAGGGTAATCCTCAGGATTAACCCCAGGGACAAAAGAGGTATTGAGGGAGGAAGCCTACAAGATACTGTAGACTCCTTATGAGGAGGTGCCCCCGCTTGCTCAATAATGAGAATTCTTCTACAGTTCTCAGGGATCTGGCAGAAGGAATGTCAAGACGAATGGAGGACTTTCTCAACAGCTCCAATGTACATACTGGAGTTCCAAGAGTTTCCGTCTCCTCGTTTTCTCAGATCAAACGTTCCTAAGGATCCAGAGAAAAAAAATCTCTCTAGCATCGGTCCATCTGTTGGCAAAAAGTGTTTATGGTGGCCCCCCATGTAAGAGCAGAGATTGGAATTTGGTTAAATCCAAATGGATATTCTAGATCACAAAAATCTAAAATTCCATTGCTGAATATAATCTCTCCCTTTTTGCATGAAGATGTTCATCTCCATATGCCCATTTCCTCGCTCACTAGTAATATTTTCTTCTAAAGTGGAAAATCTTTTTTTTCAGTGTATAGCTCTGCTTTCCGATCCAGCTGCTACACCTCAAGTACAAGGTTCTGGCTCCTTTTCGATCCAGACTGAGGGCCCAATATGGTTTACCTAGTCGATTGGTTCTTGTTAGACCAGTCGGTAGCCCACTTAGACCAAAAGTATGGTCACCACATTTGACTACCTGGAATATCTAAGTCGGATTCTCAACCTAGGAGGAATCTTCTTTAAAACATGAAGAAAATACTTCAGTCTGATCATAGGTACACCCAGAAAAGGGTATTCGTACCCCAGGCTAAGATCAGCACCATAAAGGACTGATCTAGGTAGTCGAAGCAAAATGTTTTTTCTCCTATTCAACTTTCCGTGAGGTTGTCAGGAAAGATAATGGCTTCATTCGAACCAATTCTTTATGCTCAATCTCATTCTAGACTGCTGCAAAGCAGTATCCTATTGGCTTGAAACAGAGAATTCAAGCTCTATATTCCCAATGTGTCCGACTCCAAAGCTTACGGCCACATCATCCTGATAGTGCTCGATCTTGGAAGCTAAGCAGGGTCGGGCCTGGTTAGAACCCAGATGGAAGACCACCTGGAAATACCAGGTGCCATAGGCTGAGTTCGCTGGAGCCTCAGTTTATGGTTAACATCCAAAAATATGCGAAGGGGAAAATCCTTCTTTCAGTTACCTGGGAAACAGTATCAACATATGACAACCTTTTTTGTTTCAGTCGGGGGACAGTCCTGAAAGAGGCAGCTGTCCAGGAGAAGTGGCCTAGATCAGAAATGGTCTTGCCCATTAACATTTTAAAAATTCAGGTAGAACACTTGGTTCGGAGGGCCTGAATGTTCAGTTTAAGGTATTGTCCTGCTAGGAATCAATTATTTTTTACCACAGCAATGGCCTTTATTTACCAAGGGGGCAGAAGAAGTTGTGCGGCCCAGAGAAGGGTGAATCTTATCCTATCTTGGAAAGAAAACAATGTACATTGCCTATCAGCAGTTTTCATTCTAGGAATAGAAAATTATCAGCCGGGCTACTTGAGTCGCCAGCAGTTTTTCCTGAGGGAATGGTTCCTTCAACCGATATCTTCCTGTCAATATGTCAAGGATGAGGGATCCCAGACAGATCTGTTTGCGTCCAGGATCAACAAAAAAGATTGCCAATTTTGTGTCAAGAACAAGGGATCCGCTAGCATGCAGAACAGATGCCTTGCTATTCCCGTGGAATCGGTTTTCAGTGATTTGTGCATTCCCCCCTATTCTGGCTGCATCCACAACTTCTTCACAGGATCAAGCAGGAACGGAAGTTGTTGATTCTTGTGACCCCCAGCAGGGTCCAGGAAATCTTGGTATGCAGAGATCATAGCGATGGCAGTAGGGAAGCCATGGACCATACCTTCACGGCCAGACCTTCTCTCGCAAGGTCCAAAGTTCCATCTTACCTTACAAACGATAAATTTAATGGTTTAGCTATTGAGGCCCACACTCTGAAGAAGTGTGAGCTGTCAGGTTCGGTGTTTTTCTACCTTGGTTTATGCAGAGTCAGCCTCCATGGTTATATATTATGGAGTCTGGGAAACATATGTCTCCTAGTGTGAAACCAGGAGCTGCACCCCAGGAAATAAGTCTAGGTAAAGTCCTTGATTTTTTTTTTTCTGCAGATGGGGGTGAGAAATAAAGCTGGCCTTGAGTGCTAAGGACAGGTCTCAGCCTTATGGTATTATTTCAATGACCACTTGCTTCACATTCTTAGGTTTATAACTTTATTCAGGGGGTAACTCGGCTTAATCTCTGGTTAAGTAACCCCTAAACCCTTGGGACTTGATTTTAGTTTTGTCAGCATTACAAAACAGACTTTTCCCTTGGTCCTTTTTTGATAATGGCAGCGATTTGCAATTTTTAACGGGACTGCGACATAACTGTGGACAATTCTGAACCCAAATGACACTTTTTGGGGACCAGTGACATTACAGCGCTAAAAAAATAAAATATGCACTGATCAATGTATTAATGACACTGGCAGGGAAGGAGCTAATACTAGGGGCAATCAAGGGGTTAACTGTGTTCCCTGGGTGTGTTCAAACTGTGTGGGGGATGTACTTACTGGGACAACACAGATCACTATTCCTGATCTCTAGGAACAGCAGATCTCAGCGTTTTCTCCTGTCAGAACCTTGTTTACAGATACTCGTACTGCCTCTATGGCGCAATCGTGGGTTACCGGTGGACACTGAGTCCGCCGGACCCGTGGGCATGCTGCCCACACTATATTACAGGAAACGACATACAGGTATATGTACTGTGGTTGGTCGGCAAGTGGTTAACAGACGCATGGTTCTGTGCTTTCAGCAGAGACCAATCAATGAGCATAAGATGGGTCAGTTGCTCTCATAGATCTTAGCTTATGTTCCTTGTTTGATGTTAAAAGAAAGCTACTGACTGCTGATATAGCCCCTCTTGTCTGGTCCATGAGGAGGGTGTTGACAGAAATGATCTGACCAATCAAAAGGTCTGAGGAGCTGCCGATGGCAGATCTAAGGTTTATGACCATGCAGCTGCCCTCCCACAGATGGAGTTTTTTTAGTTGCATGGAAAATCAGTCATATCAGATCACAGCAGTGTGACTGACTGGGCACCCCATAGCAGCCGGGATTGGGTCCTTGAATGAGCAACTTGGCTTTTGGTAGACTGTCAGCTGCAACCCATAGTTAAGAATCTTCCTAGTTATCTGGAGAGACACAAAACTTTTGAAAATTGTGGATAGCGTTACATGGGAACATGAGGACAGGTAGATTGTGTGTGACGTTTCCAGCCTTTATTCCTATATACCCCATGCTTTAGGTCACAGAGCAGTCAATTTATTTTTGGATCATGCAGTCCATAAGGAGTATATTTTGGAATGTTTGGATTACCTATTGACCCACAATTTTTTCTCCTTTGATGATGTTTTCTACCTCTAAAGATGCAGAGCTGCTATGGGAGTTTTTCACCCTCTCTCGCCAATTTCTACATGGGATGGTGCAAGAGGGTCCACATCTTTGGAGTTAGTAATCCTTCCCGCTGAAGCATAAAGTTGTACCATCAGTACATAGATGATTTGCTGTTCATCTGTTTAGGTGACATTAATAGCTTGGAGGAGCTTTTGGTTCACTGGACAGATGAGCAGCAAATCCATCTCTTTCTTAGATGTCTCCCTCTCAGAGATGACAGGATTACATCTAGCTTGTATAGGAAACCCCTGTCAGGAAATACACTTCTTCATGCTGGTAGCGAGGATGTGGATTTTAACAAAGAAAAAAGGGATATGAGCGACAGGTTCTTTTCACATGGGTACAGTAGAGGCATGGTTTATTGGGCAGTACATACTGTGGATACAATTCAGAGGAGAGCCCTGTTACAAGATAAAAAGAGAAGACAGGCAGCTGTAGGAGCCCCTATATTCTCTACTCCATAGTCTTGAATTCAGAAAGATGAGGATAATGGAATTACACATTTCTATTTTGAACGATGAGACTTATGCTACAATTTTGTCTAAAGGATTTAAAGCGGGAGTCCACCGGGACTCCGCGTTTTTTTTTTTTTTTTTTTAAAAGCCAGCAGCTACAAATACTGCAGCTGCTGACTTTTAAAATAGTGACACTTACCTGTCCAGCGCGCCCGCGATGTCGGCACCCGAAGCCGATCCCTAGGTCGCCTGTCGGGTCCTGCCGCCGCCATCTTGGGTATGGGAATCAGGAAATGGAGCCTTTCGGCTTCATTTCCCGGTTCCCTACTGCGCATATCGCGCTGCGCAAAAAGGACGCTCCCCGCTGCCTCTGGGATCTGTGTGTTTCCCAGCAGGCAGCGGGGCACGTGCGGAAAGGGGCGTAAGTTACGCCCCTTTCCGCAGAGAGCTATCCCGGAAGTGGGTGCAGTTACCTGGATAATCCAGGTAACTGCACCCCCCTCCCCCCTGAAAGGTGCCGATTGTGGCACCGGAGGGGGGGAGGGTTCCGATGAGCGGAAGGTCCACTTTAGGGTAGACCTCCGCTTTAAAACTGTGTCCCATCGGGCACCCACTCTGAGTAATGCCTCATCACCTAGCTATTTTAGCTCATGTAATACCAAAAAAGCAAGGTTAGATTTTGTAGGCAATTACAAATGTGGGGCCAATATTTGCGCATGTTGCCCTCGTATGATCGGGGGTGGATCAGTTTTGATCTAACATTAGTGATAGTAATTTTGGCATCAGAACTTTCTTAAATTGCAACACCAGGTACATCGTTTAATTACATGTGGAATTCAATATGTTGGATGTACCATAAGAAGACTAGGGGACAGGTTGCAGGATCATGTTTATGATAAACATACCACTAATGTTGCAAAGCACTTAAATGAGGCTCATGATGGAGATACATTCCTACTACAGACACAGGCCATAGCGAAAGTATTGACACCCAAAAGAGGGGGACCGTTTTGAAATTCTGTGTAAATGAGAATTATTATGGATCATCAGTTTACAGACTAGAACTCCCAACGTTTTGAACCGAGTGGGATTGGACACATTTTTATAGCCAAATGGTAAAGCAGGTCCTTTTTTTTTTTTAAAACATATACATATTCTTTTGTGCATATATTCTCCACAATTTTGCATATAGGTTTGAAGCTTGAGATAATGGTTGCAGTTAATTGATTGTGCGCACCTTTTTCACCATGAGAGAGAGAGAGAGAGAGAGAGAGAGAGAGAGAGAGAGAGAGAGAGAGAGAGAGAGAGAGAAGGAGGAGAGAGAGAGAGAGAGAAGGAGGAGAGAGAGAGAGAGAGAGAAGGAGGAGAGAGAGAGAGAGAGAAGGAGGAGAGAGAGAGAGAGAGAGAGAGAGAATTGTTTTGTCGTATTGATAAAGCACAAACTATCGTGTAAAACACGTCTACCTATCTTTTCCCTCCTCTGCCTTATCAGCACTGGTTTATGGATTTTGTACAGGAATAACGCAGTTTTTGCGAGGATCCAGTATGCAGCCATCCTATCTTTTGTGTTCTTGCAGCATTGTGAACCTAGCCTAAAACTCTGAAACTGATCTATATCAAACCCAAACCCTGATCTAGAGATTTTGCTTTCTTTATTCTTTTCCCACACACTTTTCTTTGGTTTTTCTTCTTGCTGTAGGAGAAAAGTGTATATACAATGGGGTTTATTTTTCTAAAGCTGGAGAGTGCAAAATCAGACTAACTTCTGCATAGAAACCAAAAACCTGGAAGAGGTTTGTTTCTATACAGAAATTAGCCTAATTTTGCACTCTGCAGCTTTAGTAAATAAACCCCAATGCATCTTTTTCTCCATTCAACACAAACACATTGGCATATATATGTGGCCCCCCGCGGATAAAGACCCACTTCTGGGAGGCCGCATATATGCATACAATCGTCAGTTACACAGTAACTGTGACTTTCATTTGCTAATATACGCTTTGCACTTTGGTAATAAATACTCTATGTATAAGAGGATTCCAGTCTGCCCGTGTCCTTAGTGGAGTCCACTGACTCTGCAATGATCTCACTCCAAACAAGTGAAGGGGGTGGGGTATATCCATTTACAGCACACTAAATATACTGCTCAAAGAGCGGAGTATACAGAGAAAGGAATATGCAAAACACATAGCACATACACCACACTAAGTACAATGCATACAAAACACAGAGCATGTGTGCAAACAATACACAGCATGGAACACATAACACCTACATAATACAAAGAACAGAGGATATGCAGTATACCCAATTGAACTGTGCATTTTTTAAGACCTCCCCAAATCCTAAGTCTAAGGATGGTTTCACAATTGAAACGGATGTGGCCTGCAGCAGGGGTTCAGTGTGTCCCTGTTCCTCGTTTCAGGGACAAAATAGGCCAGAATCTTGACCTGAAATTGAGCCAAAGATGCACAGGACCCCCCCCCCCCCCCCCACAATCCGCTCCGCAGCCACCCCAGAGAGGCGTGAAGAGAGCCAGGCACACTATCCTGTCATGTGAAATGGATGTATGGAAACCTGCATCCAATTCGCATGTGTGTGGACCCAGCCTGAAGGAGCCCTTACTTGGTATCCTACAGTAAAATAGTTTTTATTAAGTGTTAATTAATATGTAGGCCATAAATACAGCCCTTCAGAACATGATTACATTTACTTCTGATAAATATGGTTGCACAAAATGCCAGCTACACAGTTTCTTCAAATCATGCAGATGACTACAAAAGACAACATACTGTATATATAAATTGCTATACCTGTGGGACCTTTTACTTATATTGTACTGCACCATACTTATATAGCCATCTTTAATGAACCGTCTTAATGATAAAATAAAAAACTGGAGCACATATTGCTGTCTACACGGCCATGTTGACTAAATATTTGTGCATGCAAAACCATCATCAAAAGCACAACAACATGTGATACCTTAAAGATGGCTGCATGTCTGGTGCAGCCACAGAGTTACATCAACTCAACGTACTTCTGAAGCTTTACACTGCGAAAGCCAGCAAACTAATACTACATTTTAAAACAGAACTCCAGGATCTATTTTTGCGATTTCTGATCCTCTCCCTAAGCCCCCGTTCACAGCAGTGCTACTTGGCATGCGATTTGACAGTTCCAAATCACATGACCATCCACACCCCATTTCCGGCAATGGAACCATTCAGATCACCGCGACTCATGGTGCAGCAATTATGACAACAGTTCCTGCACTACTTTTTACTGATTTGATTGCGACTTGCATAGACTTCTGTTAAATGAAGTCACAAGCCGCAATGAAATTGGCAGTGCAAATCTCACTGATGTGCAGCTTTTGAATTTGCACGATTTAAAAGCTGCACTGGTTTGAACCAGGGCTAAGTTCTCTAGAACTGCTTACAGTTTAAATGACAGTGCCTTACTTTTTTGTAATCTATGAGCTTTAGCCCCAGTGATGTCATATTTCCTTAGGGAAAAACGTGCTCGCTCCTGGTGCCGGGAGGAGGACTCTCTTGCTCTACATCACATCCGAGCAGGGAATGGGGACTACATTTCCCACAATGCAAAGGGAAATGCAGGAAATTAGTCAGCGTGAACTAGAGGAGGAGTGGAGGGCGGAGTTAGCGCTAATAGCAGTATCTGTTATCCTGAGAGGCAGAGAACTGGAGGGGACAGAGGTGGAGGGTGGAGTTGAAGCGGAGGGCTGTATTTGCTATGCACAGTGGGCGGCTCAGATCAGGAGTCTAGCACTACGAGTGCACCCACTACAGTGAGCAGGGATGTAATTACAGCTTTGGTTACTGTAAAGAACTACAGCAGGGCAGAGACAAGAACGGTGGCCAGGGAGATACAAAGCATAGCAGCCACCGGTCTTACCAAAAACAGAGGTCAGAGGGATTCGAGCCAAGATTCAAATGCACCTTGGATTTCTCACAGTGGGGATAGAAACAAGCAGCACATTGCACTAAAGTATGACAGCACCAATACTGCCAGCTAATAAATGTTCTGCCTGGAGTTCTGGTTTAATATTTGAACTAAGCCTTCAAAGAATCAACACACTTTGCTAATATTCTTTGAGCACATTTTTGTCACCACATTAACAGGTTGCATTCATCAGCAAATAAATTACTGACTAACCCTACGGGTCAAACACGCTCACCTTCCCACACCCAGACACTCTTGTCACGGCTACATGTGGCCAGAAGATTTCCTGAAGGTGCCCAAGCCACAGATTTGACCTCATTTTCATGCCCCTCAAGGGTTGTAACAACCTAGAATGGGTAAAGTAAGGAAGATTTAAACCGAGCAACAATCATTTTAATCAGATACTTAAATAAACCTTTTGTTTAACCCACAATTGTTGCCCACCTCAAATTCCTCTTTCTTCTTTATCCAGATGCAGGTGGTGGCATCAAAACTGGCAGACGCAAGGTAGTTACCACATGGTGACCATGACACTTTTCTTACAGTGCGCTGGTGCCCATCACCAAGGACTGATTTGCATACCCAGTTACCATCTGTACAACAAAAAGCAAAATGATTTGTGTAGGGAAAAAACAAAACAAAAAAAAACACAAGAACAAAAAATAAAATAAAAATAAAAAAACAGAACTTTAAAATAAAATAGGATTTTTTACTTACCATGAAATCCGTTTCTCTGAGTTCATTGACAGACACAGGCTTCTTTATTCAGAACGGTAGGGTTATATAATCTCCGCAGGAGTAGGACTAGGCAGAACAAAAAAAAACAAAAAAACAACCCCTGGCTACGCCTATGGACTGTCCTCCATCAGTATTTAACCCCCTCCCTGCTCTAGGTATTCAGTTTAGTAGCAAGCAGTAATAGAAGTATCAAAAAACTCCATAGAGGGGTGGGTGCTGTGTCTGTCAATGAACGGTAGGGACGCCCCAAAGCAGTGCTGAACATGAGGGGTGGGACAGCAAAAAATCCCAAGGCTAACACAAAAGCCAACCAGGTAACAGGAGCTTCACTCAGGACAAGCTGAAACCCCAACCTGAATGATACCCCTTCAAGAGGGATTGGACCCTCTTAACAGCAGCCTGCAAAAAGCTTGTGGCCAAAAAGATTGAAGATGCAAATTGTGAAAAAATGCACCATGAATGCCTGAAGACAGACGGCCCAAGACGCACTAGGCACCCGAGAAGAATGAGCCGTAACAGAGAAAGTAGAAACCCGATTCCTGACAGAATAGCCCAGAGTCATCATATGTCTGATCCATCCAGAAAAAGGTCACCGAAGCAGCAGACAGCCCCTTTCTTGGTCTGTCCGTGAGGCCGCAGGCTGTGAGTGCAGTAGGCCGCAAAGCCGTTGCCTAAATTTTCGACCACCGTCCACGAGAGCAGCCCCCCACCTGGTAGGCCGCAAAGCCGCGGCCTGAATTCTCTGACCTCCTCCAGCCAGTAGGTGGAAAATTTTTCAGCCGCTGCCCATGCGGTAGGCTGAAAAGCCGCAGCCTAAATTTTCGGGCCACCGGCCGTGAGAGTGGCCCCCCACCTGTTAAGCTGCAAAGTTGTAGCCCAAATTACGGCAGTCACCACCTCCCAGGCCCAACTCTAGATGCCCCCCCCTGTAACAACCCGATGGTGGAAAAGGGGGCCCCTTACTGTCATTTTAGAGGCCGCTAGCGGGGTGGTTTTAACCCCCGCTAGCGGCAGAAAAAGGGTCAAAACAGCCCGCAAAGCGGCGCTTTGCCGGCAGTATAGCCGTGCTGTCCCATTGATTTCAATGGGTAGGAGCGGTGAATACACCGCTCCTTTCCCCGCACCAAAGATGCGGCTAGCAGGACTTTTTTTTACCATCCTGCTTTCGCACCGCTCCAGTGTGAAAACCCCTCGGGCTTTCACACTGGAGTGAAAGGGGCCGGTTTTTTCAGGCGCTGAATTTTTTTTTATGATTTTTTTTTTTTTTTTTAATACATTTGCAAAGATTTTAAACAAACTTCTTTCACGTTGTCATTATGGGGTATTCTTTGCAGAATTTTGAGGAAAATAATGAATCTAATCCATTTTGGAATAAGGCTGTAACATAAAATGTTGAAAAAACGAAGCGCTGTGAATACTTTCCGGATGCACTGTATACCATGTTGTCAGTAATCTAAAGTTCCTTTCTGGACTATAAATTGAATAAGGCCACAGCTGTTTTCTGGGAGGATAAAGGAAATAATACCTTATATCATTTTGCAGCTGACTAGACCATAAAATGTTTTCAATAATAGGTACATTTTAAAACAAACTGAAGTTGCTGACATTTATAAAATAGAAGAGTTTATTTTCACTTAGTATAATATACTTCCATTATTCATAGATAAAACAAATAAACGCACCTTCTTTGCCCCAGATACGGATAATTTTATCCCCACCACAGGAAGCCAGGAGAGTTCCAGATGGATTCCATGCTAGGAACCAGCAGCGGGAGTCGGGGTGAGCTGTAACTCGAGCCAGCAGGGTCAGTGTGTCCTTCATCCTAAATCCCACCTGTGAAAGGTAAGGTGGCGCTGTATAACACATGACTAATATTTTGCCTCTTTATAAATATTTATTACTATGATATACAGTACTGTGCAAAAGTTTTGGGCAGGCGTGGAAAAAAATGCTGTAAAAAATAGAAGTGTTAATAGTTTATTAACAAAATGAAAAGTAAATAAACAGACAGACACTCATTATTGTGCCACTCTCCAGCAAGTGAACTGCCTCCTGCTACAGCCAAATATTTCAGATTTTCACTCATCAGTCCAGAGCACCTGCTGCCATTTTCCTGCACCCCAGGTCCTGGGTTTTAGTGCAGAGTTGAGTGAAAACGGAAAATTCCTATCAAAATACTTACCGTAATTTTCCTTTCCTGATGGACTCCATGGCAGCAACGTGTGGGTTAAGTCCCGCCTCCACTACCCTATAGGACACCACTCCCATAAATCTTTGCTCCCTGCCCATGGCCGTGTTCGGTAACTAGCCTACTCCAGCCATTTTGGGAGGGAACTCCTGCTGCCATGGAGTCCATCAGGAAAGGAAAATTACGGTAAGTATTTTGATAGGAATTTTCCGTTTTCCTGACAGACTCCATGGCAGCAACGTGTGGGAAATAACTCGCCAAACACACTCGGGAGGGCAAAAATGCTGAACAAAAATGTATGTAACACTGTCAACCGACAGCACCTTTAAACCAAAATCAATGGAAGATAAACTGGTAGGTTCGACACAATAGTGAGCCATGAATGTATGAATGGATGACCAAGAGGCAGCCTTGCAGATAAACTCAGGAGCCACATGACGTGAAGCTGCCCAAGAAGTAGAGAGACTTCTTGTGGAATGTGCCGTAACCGCCTCAGGAGGAGCCAAGCCCTTCTCTTTAAAAGCCCACTGGATCGCCTGAACCACCCACGTGGCGATGGATCTGACCAAAGCCCAAAGGCCTTTGTTTTTACAGTGAAAAAGAACAAAAAGATAATCCGATTGCCGGAAAGAAGCTGTTGCCTCCAAGTATCGTTTCAGAATAATTCCCATGTCGAGAGGATGAAGATCCTGACTCCCAGCCGAATTAAAGGTAGGAAGAGTAATATCCTGAATTTCGTGGAAGACTGAGGTAACCTTTGGATTCGACCCCAGTATTGGCACTAGGACCACTCTGTCAGGAAAAAATGTGAGGAAAGGATCCTTTGATCCTAAAGACTGAAACCCAGAGACTCCTTTTGCTGAAGATATGGCTACCAAAAAAGATGTCATTAGGGACAATTCTTTGATTGAAAGTGTTCAGTCCAGTTGTGAAAAGAAGACGAGAACCAGCGGTAAATCCACTTGGGGAATCTAGGTTTCCTCTGTGGTCTAAGTCTAATTGCTCCTTTAAAGAATTGCTGCACCAAGGGATGTTTAGCCCAGGATACTCCAGAGACTTGTACACGAAGAGCGCTGACAGATAGGGGAATGTCTAGTCTGGACTGTAAGAGAGTCAAAACATCCTGAACCGTCAGATTACCATTAGAGCAAGACTTGGAAGACAAGTGACTTGTGAATCTAGACCAAATCCTCTCATACACCTGGTTGGTACTTTTCCTCCTTGCACTCATGAGAGTAGAAAAGGCCTCCTTGGGACAACCCAGAGCCTCTAATCTTCCCCTCTCAAAAACCAGACCCTCAGACATAGATGGGCCGGACAGGGATGGAGCTTCGAGCCCTGGGATAGAAGATCGGGTCTGAGAGGTAAGGGAATCGGATCTCTGACGCTGAGGAGCATTAGAAGCGGAAACCATGGCCTGTTGGGCCAAAGAGGTATTACAGCTATCACCTCTACTGCTTCTGATTTGAGTCTCCGCAGGAACTGTAGAATAATAGGAATCGGAGGAAAGGCGTAAGCTTTGTTGAACCGCCATCGATCCGTCAGTGCATCCACTCCGTAAGCCTGAGGATCCCGAAACCTGGAATAATACCTTGCCAGTTTCTTGTTGCAAGGAGAGGCAAATAGGTCAACCTCTGGGGAGAAACATAACGTTAGAATCCGCCTGAAAACTTCCTCGTGAAGAGACCATTCGTTGTTGTCCAGATTGACTCAAGACAGGAAGTCCGCTTGGACGTTCTGCGTTCCTGGAACATAAGTTGCTGTAATGCTGACCAGGTTCTTCTGAGCCCAAGACATGATTGGCTCTACCCCCTGAAGAAGGGACAGACTCCGAGTACCTCCTTGTCACCTTATATATGCCACTGCTGTTGTGTTGTCTAGTCCGAGAAGAACCGAAGTTCCTGAGATCAGATGACGAAAGGCTAGGAGAGCCCGGAAGGCTGTCTTTAATTCTAGAATATTCGACACCATCCCCCTGGAAGGGAAGTCCCAGGTGCCTTGTGCTACTTCCGTCAAACAGTGGGCGCCCCAGCCCCTGTTGCTGGCATCCAAAGTTATTGATATCCATGAGATGGGGAGAATGGAATGACAACTGAATAGATTCTCCTTCCGAAGCCACCAGGGCAGAGAGATTCTCATTGAAGATGTGATCCGGATAAGTTGAGTCTTGTCGCCTAACCATTGGTGAAGAAACCCTTTTTGGAATGGTCTCATCTTCCATTGGGCCCACTTCGCCATTGGAATGGTGGCCACCATAGTGCCAATAATTCTCAGGCACTGAAGAGCCGGGAGATGGGAGGCTGAGAGGGCCGGACGAATTCTGTCCCGAATTACCGCTACTTTCTCTTCGGGTAATGAGATGGTGCCCTTCACTGTGTTGAAGAGTGCGTCTAGGAATACAAGAGACTGAGAAGGAATTAACTGACTCTTTTCTAGATTCAGGATCCAACCGAATTCTTGAAGAGTGGAAATAACCTGATCCTTGTGCAATAACAGACGGTCTCTGTCCTGGACTAGCAGCAGAAGATCGTCCAAATAGTGGTGAAGACGAATCCCCTTGGATCTCAATAGAGCCACTACGGCCAACAACACCTTTGAAAGACTCGGGGGGATGTTGAAAGCCCGAACTGAAGACATACGAACTGAAGATGTGGTTATCCTACTGAAAATCGCAGAAACTGCTGAAAATCTTCTGCCACAGAGACATGAAAGTAAGCGTCCTAGGTCCTTGAAAAAGGACGGTTTATTGAAAACATCCAGACGCCTGACTGTTGTATTGTTGACAAGGTTTCTATCTTGAACCTTTTCCTTTTTGATAAAATGATTCAGATGTGTAAGGTCTATGACTGGCCTCCAAGAACCGTTTTTCTTTTGGACCATAAAAAGAGGAGAATAAATTCCTCTCCCTCGTTGATCACCTGGCACGGGAACGGCAGCGCCTTGAGCCAGTAAAGATTTCACGTAGGCCAACAGGATCTGCCTTTTTTTTTTTTTCTTCTGAGGTCGGAAGGGAGGTGGGAACATACTTTAGTCCTGGGGACCTGCTGAAGGTCCAAGAATGACCTGAAGAGACCGTTCTGACGGTTCAGAAGTCCTGGACTGAGGCTGCCCAGACATGCCGAAAAAGTAGAAGATGAGCCCCCACCTGGCCTATCTGAGCGGGCCCAATCTCAAAAAGATTTGCTTGGTTCCCTCTCTCCTGTCGCACTGCTCTTGGCGGATTTCTTGAAAGGAGGACTGCCTTGACTTCCATGACCTGGAATATTTTTGACCCGGTCTATAGCTATGGGCCTCCCTGGCCTGCTCTTGATATTGCTTTTTAGGAAAAAATCTCGTCTGGCTTTCTAAACGTCTATCCTGAGGGAGAAACCCCGACTTCCCACCAGAGGCCCGGGTTATGGCATTATCCGACTTATTCCCAAAAAGGGAAGAACCCTCGAAAGGGATATGGCACCACACCTGTTTAGATGCTGGATCAGCCAGCCAGGGACGGAGCCCAAGAGCCCGTTTGGCGGTTACAGCTGAAAGCATAACCCGAGACACCAAGCGGATGATGTCAATCGAAGCCTGCCCCAGAAAAGCCGATACAAGCCGTAACTCCTGGATAGGAGAGTTTTGTGACTTCATCCGAAATGTTTCTGAGGGTATCATCCACCCTGTCCGTCCAGACTTCCATGGCCTTGGACATTGCCGCTAAAGCCAATGCTGGCTTGCATGCCAAACCAGCAGTGAGGTAGACTCTTTTTAAATCGGAATCAATCCGCCTATCTAAGGCATCCTTAAATGAAACTGTATCTTCCAATGGAAGGGTTACATGTTTTACTAGTCTCATCACCGCTGCATCCACGAGAGGAGCTGAAACCAGATACTTGACCTCATCCTCCTTAAAGGGATATAACCATAGGACTTTTGAGAGCATACTATTCTTTTTCTCAACTTTTAGTCCATTCATCCGTGATGACCTCACCAAGTTCAGACAGGAATGGAAAGTTAAGACGCTCCCTTTTAAGATGCTTAAAATACTTCCTTTGTTTGGAAGGATTAGCCAAGTTCACAGCCTCTCTGATGGCCTTCACCAAGGGGGAGAGTAAGGCAAAGTCAAACCCCACACAGGTACTATCTTCCTCAGAAGCTCCTGAGCATGCGACTCCCTGACTGGAGACTGAGGTGACTGACTGAGGCACAGGAGCCTGACTGGCACCGATCCCCTTGAGGGATTCTTCACCACATTTTCCACAAGGGACCTTAGATGCTGGTCCGTACCCCCTCTCTCACTAGAGGCTTTGGAAAAGCAGAGGTCACACAGGGATTTCCCAGTAGGAACTTGCGCTCTGCATCCCCAGCAAGTATTAATAACTGAACGGCTGGATGAGCCTTGGAGGAGCGAGATCGATCCTCGCTACGGCGCCCAGATCTTGAGGGTGAGCCGTGATGTTTAGACTTAGAATATGAATGCCGGTGGTAAGACTTAGAAGAATCGCTTCCTCTATGCGTTGAGCTGCGTTGCTGTGCTGATCTAGATGGGCTAAGACAGAGATAGAAGAGACATACAGATAAGGAAAGAAAACACACTGACTAATACCGGACCACCCCCCCCCCCCTTACTTCCTCCCCAGACAGTACCTATTATGAGAGGGCTGGCCACATACCGGCGGAGGTGAGTCCATATCTCTAGGGGTTTCCATAAATGCTGCAAAGACATATAAGTAAGGCTGAGGGCATAAAACACACACACGCCCACCCGCTTCTCCCAGAAGGCCACCTACCTCCACAGCAGAAAACCTGGACAAGGGGAAGTCACGAAATAACCTGCAAGCATTCCCAAAGCCTGCAGGCTATTTTCTAAGTTTAAATAAAGCGCCTTAATGACGTCATCACCGCGTCCTGTGTACCGCTACAGCGCATGCGCGAATAGCGTCATCCCGCCGCCACGGCGCCCGCGCGAACCAAGCCTCGGTCCTGTGCCGTACGCGCGCATGCGCAGAACGAACGTACCGACGAAGACCCGGAAGTGAGCGCCGGTCTGGAACGCAGGCTAATCCGACCGTCATGCCTATACCCACATACACAGACATAGAAAACGAACGGAAAATGAAGGAGAAACGGCAAAAAACAAACACAAACTGCTGCCATGGAAAAGAGGAACAATCTTACCGCTCCCACACGATCGTCTCCAGGCCGAAGGTAAGCACCATACATACCGGACTTCTCAGGGCAAAATAGGTCACCTGCTATTTAGCTGGGCTATCCGACCAAATGCGCAGCCTGCCTGCCAGTGGCTAGGTTTCTGGCTTCCTCCAGCGCTTATATCCAATGCCCACTCCATACCCCGCTAGTAGCTAGGGCTTAGCGGAGTCATGCGACAATTCCATCCAGTCGCAATTCGGCCAAACCAACAATGGAACCGTGTGGGAGCAATCTTCAGGTAGAAAGACCATAACGTCTGGTCCTACGGAGGAGGACAAAAAAAGAACACGGCCATGGGCAGGGAGCAAAGATTTATGGGAGTGGTGTCCTATAGGGTAGTAGAGGCGGGACTTAACCCACACGTTGCTGCCATGGAGTCTGTCAGGAAAGCCTTGTTTCCACGTGTTATGCATGGAAACAGAGGAGTGTGATTGGCCCCAAATGTAGTCTGCTACATGACAATATCCTCAAAACTGCAGCCAATGTCATTAAGAAGAAGCTTCAGTGTAAAAGAATAACAAGAAGTCCCGGAACCAGTGTTCATTTTGGGATCAAATTTCGATTTAGTCTTTTGACTAAAATTACATTTTAGATTTACCGTATATACTCGAGTATAGGCCGACCCGAATATAAGCCGAGGCCCCCAATTTACCCCCAAAAAACTGGAAAACTTATTGACTCGTGTATAAGCCGAGGGTGAGACATGGCTGTCCATCCCTGTGTGTCCGTCCATCCCTGTGTGTGTGTCCGTCCATCCATCCCTGTGTGTGTGTCCATCCATCCATCCATCCCTGTGTGTGTGTCCGTCCATCCATCCCTGTGTGTGTATCCATCCATCCCTGTGTGTGTATTCATCCATCCCTGTGTGTGTGTATCCATCCATCCCTCCGTGTGTGTGTGTGTGTGTGTGTGTGTGTGTGTGTGTGTGTGTGTGTGTGTGTGTGTGTGTGTGTGTGTGTGTGTGTGTGTCCAGCCTACCTGTGTCCCGAGCCGCCGTCGTCCCGAGTCGTGCCGATGGATCGCCGCTCCAGGATCGCCGCTCTTCTCGGCGGCCATTCTACAATTCAAAAGCCGCGCCTCCGCCTCTGATAGGCGGAACACTCAATTTCCCAGCAGCCTGTGTTCCGCCTATCACGGACATCCTCTCATACTCGTCCGTAGTATGAGAATGAACGGATGTCCGTGATAGGCGGAACACTAACTGCTGGGAAATTCAGTGTTCCGCCTATCACAGGCGGAGGCGGAGAAGGAGGCGCGGCTTTTGAATTTTAATGTCCGCCGTCTGTCTGCTCGATACGCTGATCGAGCAGTCAGACAGCGGTGACTCGAGTATAAGCTGAGGGGGCACTTTCAGCCTCAAAAAAGAGGCTGAAAATCTCGGCTTATACTCGAGTATATACGGTAGTCATCTGAAATTGTTTTTGTTTTAGTTTTAGTCGTATTTAGTAGACTAAAATCTCCAGTACATTTTAGTTGCCCAAAATTGAATGGGTTTAGTTAAATTGTAATGCATTAAGTGTTTATCTAGAAGTTTCAAACTCATACTCCTGGAGTAAAAAAAAATAAAAAATCGAATATGTTATTATTTATGGTATTACAGTTTGAACAAAACCCAGAAACAGATTTAGCCATTCTGGAGTCTGAGGAGTCTTTAATGCTGCACAGTGCTCTGGACATGGACAGTCTGAAGAAGAGTGTAATGCATTGCACACAGTACTCTGGTATGAGGAGGGTTGTAATGCACGCAGTGCTCTGGACGGTGATCTAAAGATGCCTGTAATGAACAATGCTTTGTGATGGCGGTCAGCGAAGTTTGTATGGCAAAGTGGTCTGAGGCCTGTAATGCTGCACAGTGCTCTGGATTATGGTCTGAGGAAAGACCTATAATGCACAGTGCTCTGGATGGTGGTCTGAGGGGAGGCCTGACTCTCTTTGGGAGCCCTGTAATGCACAGTGCTGCTCTGAACGGTGATCGGAGGAGACCTGTAATTCTGCACACTGGGGGTGATGTATGCGGTGAAGGAAGCAGGGCAGATAGCATCCAGGGCAAGATATGATTTTTTTTTAGAACATACTGTGTTGGCACTTTTTTCTTCTATCCGCTAAATGCTGATCACCCTATTTTCAGCAGCCGAATCAGTATATCAATGCATCCCTAATACCAATCCTCCTCTCTCCATCTACACCCCTCTGTTCATACTTGCACTCAACTTTGGCAAACTCTTCATCCTTGCCCTTCACTATGTCCACACTCCCCCGTCCACACTCGCCCTCCACTCTGCAACACTCCCCCGTCCACACTCGCCCTCCACTCTGCAACACTCCCCCGTCCACACTCGCCCTCCACTCTGCAACACTCCCCCGTCCACACTCGCCCTCCACTCTGCAACACTCCCCCGTCCACACTCGCCCTCCACTCTGCAACACTCCCCCGTCCACACTCGCCCTCCACTCTGCAACACTCCCCCGTCCACACTCGCCCTCCACTCTGCAACACTCCCCCGTCCACACTCGCCCTCCACTCTGCAACACTCCCCCGTCCACACTCGCCCTCCACTCTGCGACACTCCCCCGTCCACACTCGCCCTCCACTCTGCGACACTCCCCCGTCCACACTCGCCCTCCACTCTGCGACACTCCCCCGTCCACACTCGCCCTCCACTCTGCGACACTCCCCCGTCCACACTCGCCCTCCACTCTGCGACACTCCCCCGTCCACACTCGCCCTCCACTCTGCGACACTCCCCCGTCCACACTCGCCCTCCACTCTGCGACACTCCCCCGTCCACACTCGCCCTCCACTCTGCAACACTCCCCCGTCCACACTCGCCCTCCACTCTGCAACACTCCCCCGTCCACACTCGCCCTCCACTCTGCAACACTCCCCCGTCCACACTCGCCCTCCACTCTGCAACACTCCCCGTCCACACTCGCCCTCCACTCTGCAACACTCCCCCGTCCACACTCGCCCTCCACTCTGCAACACTCCCCCGTCCCCACTCGCCCTCCACTCTGCAACACTCCCCCGTCCCCACTCGCCCTCCACTCTGCAACACTCCCCCGTCCCCACTCGCCCTCCACTCTGCAACACTCCCCCGTCCCCACTCGCCCTCCACTCTGCAACACTCCCCCGTCCCCACTCGCCCTCCACTATGCAACACTCCCCCGTCCCCACTCGCCCTCCACTATGCAACACTCCCCCGTCCCCACTCGCCCTCCACTATGCAACACTCCCCCGTCCCCACTCGCCCTCCACTATGCAACACTCCCCCGTCCCCACTCGCCCTCCACTATGCAACACTCCCCCGTCCCCACTCGCCCTCCACTATGCAACACTCCCCCGTCCCCACTCGCCCTCCACTATGCAACACTCCCCCGTCCCCACTCGCCCTCCACTATGCAACACTCCCCCGTCCCCACTCGCCCTCCACTATGCAACACTCCCCCGTCCCCACTCGCCCTCCACTATGCAACACTCCCCCGTCCCCACTCGCCCTCCACTCTGCAACACTCCCCCGTCCACACTCGCCCTCCACTATGCAACACTCCCCCTCCACTCTGTCCACACTCACCCTCCACTCTGTCAACACTCCCCCGTCCATACTCGCCCTCCACTCTGCAACACTCCCTCGTCCACACTCGCCCTCCACTGCATCCCTAATACCAATCATCCTCCTCATCTACACCCCCTCTGTTCATCCTCGCCCTCCACTCTATAACACTCCCCTGTCCACACTCCTCACCTTCGTCTCACGTTGGCCCCTTTCACACTTCCTGACTCAGGGACAGTTCCTAACTCTAGACACCTCCCTCTGCCGGTCAATGGGAGCACTACAGCATTACGCCAATCTCTTCCTCCAGCCACTAGAGGTCGGAGAATGCAAGCGATACATATAACTTGAGTCGGCCATTTTTGATTAGACAAAACATTACAGGACCTGACGGGCCTCTGAAAAATGGTCTCCACTCCGGAGACAACACACAGGACTGAGTGCGGGTTTGGAGGTTAGCTCACCTTCGCTCTAGTAGCGAGATACCGGTGTTCGGTGTGGGGCGGTGATGACGCGGGGAGGAGGCGGAAGTCAGCTGTACGGAGATTACAAACGGGGAGAGGAGCTCCGGGGCCCTCGGTGAGTTACGCTGAGGGAAAGGGGGCATTAGGAGGAGATCATGGCCGCCTGGTTATGGAGGGGAGATATGGGGTGTTTTCTGTGCTGGGGGAGGGGGTATGCTAAAGCCACCCGAGATGTGTGTCTGTATGTACTCCAGTCCGATCGCCATAGATCGGTCAGTGTATGATTCCATATGGGGGACATACCATGCTGGGGAGGTGTCAGCCCTGCTCTATTGCTTTCATCTGAGGGATAGGAGTGTACAGTACTTCACCCAGCAATGCTATTCCTAATCCTCACCCAGGAGCCTCCTCCATGGTGCTTCTGTGTGATCTGTATACAGGAAGAGCTCCTACCTGACTACATCACACATCCTGCCTCCATTCTCTATTCATTCACCACCATTAGAGGTCGACCGATATATCGGCCGGCCGATATATCGGCCGATATTTGCCGTTTTTTAAATAATCGGCATCGGCCGATTTGAGCTGATAAAAAGCCGATTTAGAACTACAGCGGGACTTTTCTATTACAGAAGTCATTTCAGTCAGTGTAAGTTGCCTGAGTCGTCATAGAAACCCTTTCCTCCTCTCTGGGCAGACTGCCAAGAAAAGAACAGAATGATACAATGTTTACACTTCAATGAATGAAGTCATCTCTGTGTGTAGAAGTTCTCAGTTTAACCATTTAAAGACTAAATCTTTTCTGACACTTGTTGCTTACAAGTAAAAATCCTGTATTTTCTGCCAGAAAATCACTTAGACCCCCCAAAAATTATATATAGTTTTTTAGCAGAGATCCTAGGGAATAAAATAGCGGTTGTTGCAATATTTTATGTCACACGGCATTTGCACAGAGGTCTTTCAAATGCATTTTTTTAGGAAAAAAATACACTATTTAAAAAATAAAAATAAAATAAAAACAGTAAAGTTAGCCCATTTTTTTTTTTCGTACAAAAGTTTTGACTACCTGTTTTTATTTAATATATGTTTTTTTTTTTTTTTTTATCTAAATCATAGATACAAGTAAACTGATTGGAGGTTTGTTTTGTTTAATAAATGTTTAAATGTAAGAAATTTTCTGTATCACTTATGAAGGCCGCTTTCACACTGGAGCGGGCAGGCGTTGATGGTAAAACGCAAGTTTTAGCGGCTCTTTACCATCATTTTAGCGGTGCTATTTGGCTGCTAGTGGGGCACATATAACCCAGCTAGCGGCCAAGGAAGAGGTTAAATGCGCCCATGAAGCACCGCTGCCAAATCGCATTGCATGCGCTTCGGCAGTGGTGCCCATTCATATCAATGGGCAGGAGTGGTGGAGGAGCGGTATACACCACTCCAAACGTGCTGCTTGCAGGACTTTTTTTTTAAGATCCTGCCAGCGCATCGCCTCAGTGTGAAAGTTTCACACAGACTGCAGGGGAGCCATTTTACAGGCGCTATTTTTAGCCCAAAAGCGCCTGAAAAACGCCCCAGTGGGAAAGGTGTGTTAGATCAAGGGGGATTAAAAAATAAAATAAAAAAGGAAAAAAATAAATAAATAAAATAAAATCGGCCTAACATATCGGCCCAAAAAAAATCGGCATCATATATCGGCTATCGGCCGCCATGATTTCTAAATATCGGCATCGGCATCGGCCAGAGAAAAACCCATATCGGTCGACCTCTAACCACCATCATAATTCATTGTGTTTGTGGCAGGTCTTGGTAAATTTGCTTTGGATCTAGGAGCCAGCTAAAAAAGTTAGGAGCCGTTTTTTTTTTTAAATCAGCTGCCTGATGCCCAGAACTGCATGTCCCGGGCGTCAGGCAATAGGAATCGCTCACACCTGGTGCCGAGCAAAAAAAGACCAAAAAATAAATAAAAAAGGACAACAGATGAAGTCCACAACCCTAGCACCCAGCTATCAAACTGGGAAGAGGTGGGCAGGCAGTGATAACAAGCACGGGAAGCCCTCCGCCACACTCATCACAGCCCTGCCAACCAGGGGGGGACACCGGTCCGCACAAAGGAATGTGTAGCCTGCTCCAGCAGGCCTCAAAGCCACCGCCTCAATTACAGGCCAGCCCAACCTTAGTCTGTGCACCCATGGGTGGGGGGGATAAAGAGCACTGGTGAGGTGTAGCCCAGGTGCCAGGATGCAATTTCCAGTGGCGACCGGACGCCTTGTCAGACGTAATTATTGACCGGCAGCTGTAATTGTTTTTAGAGCTCATTCACACGGGCGGGAAAAAAAAGGATACATTTAGACGCACACCGCGTATAGATACGCGTTCATCTAAATGCAGCTCTATAGTAATCGATGAGCCCATACACACAGGGAGATCTTCATGCATAAATAAGGATATATATGTGTAGTCATTCATTGGAATCAAAGAATTGTATGTATCTAAACTCATGTACCTGACGCAGGATCTTATGCTAGATGCGTAAAGACGTGTATACGTACATAATTTATTTTTCTGATACTTTATTTTACCCCTTTATTTAGAGTTATTTACGTGCTTACAAATGCATATACATGTGTTTATTTGTGTATGGGTGTAAAGCGCAGATTTTTGGATTCTGTGATAGCGGATCTCTGGATGCAGTACATGTTTACACGCCTGTGTGAATGGTTCTATTGAAAACAACACAGCTGTGTTAAGATCCATTCATAAAATATTTTTATGTTACTATTTTAGGACCCCCCTCCCCCTGACTAAATCTGGAGGTGGGGGGTGCTCTTGATTCAAACCTCTCTACTGTCTTTGGATGATTTGTACTTTGTACACTTATGCATTGTCATAACTATTATACTATTCTATACTGTATGATCTTACCGTTGAACATGCCTTGATGTGGTTTGTTGGATACTTTTTTTTTTTTTTTTTTTTTTCTCTTAGACAAAAGAGGACATACAGAGCATCAGTTATCTAAAGAAAGACACAACCATCAGGCTGCATTCACACCTATGCATTTTTAGTGCATTTTCCAGATTTGTAGTACAGTCCATTTAACATGGTTTCCTATGGAACATGTTCTGTTGTGCAAAAAGCACTAAAAATGCGTAGGTGTGAATCCAGCCTTACTTATTTAATAAAATGCAACCTGTCCTACTGGTTTTAAGGGCATGCCAACACAGCACATTGGTGTGAGCTTAAAGTAGAACTTTTTATTAAATTATTTTTATTCAATTTTGGCTAGAATAAGGGAGGGTTATAACACTTTTTTTTTTATTTTTGTTAGCCATCTTTGTCCCATTAGGGAGATTTCTCTTTACTTCCTGCCTCATAGCCAAATAGAAATCAAGAAGAAATCCCTCCAAAGTGAAGGAACCCTTGGTTGTCACCAGGGCCACCAGAACTAGTGTCCCCATTGGAAGATTTCCCATGTATTCCTGTTCTGGTGAAAACTTAATAAAAAATAAATCAACAATTTAGGCTTATAAACATACACTTTAGGCACCTTTTCACATGGGGCGGATTCATTTGATGGACTCCGCTTGCTCAGCATGGATGGCTTTGTTGATCCCCACTGAGCATGGGCATGACGGGTCAGTCTCCGCTCACTGTTTAGAGATGGACCTGTCAGAGCCCTGCTCTGCTTTATAGGGAGATCGGATGAAAATAGAACGCCTGTACGTTTTTCATCCGATCTGCCAGATGGAGGGTAAATAGGACCACCATGCGTCTGCTGACATCCGCCGATATCCAGTCCTGTCTGCCAAATACAGACACCTCCACTCCATAGGGGTGAATGGATAGTCTGATCAGGTCCCTCTGAAAAACGGACAGGCGGACCTGGTTGGACACCCCATGTGAAAGGGGCCTTAGGGGGGAACTTAAAGAGGAAGTAAACCCTGATGGGTTTACTTCCTCTTTTTTTTCTCTGCAAAGGTAAAGCATAATGGACTACTATGCATCGCATAGTAGTCCATTATGTGTCACTTACCTGACACAGGAGCCAGCGAAGTCACCGCTGTCCCCTGTAGTTCAGAGCGTCCATCTTCTTGGTGGGTCTCGCTGCTCCGGCGAATCACTCCCGCGCATGGAAGCCGACACTCGCAGCATATCACCACGGTCTGCGGCTTACCCAGTGTGCCTGCGCCGCTGTCTATGGTGCATGCGCCGTAGACAGTGGTGCCTGTCTTCAGGTAGAGATATTTCTTGGACCTACAGGTAATCTAGGCTTACCTGTAGCTCAAAGTGGTTTGTAAGGGTTTACAACCACTTTAAGTCCTTGATTAACAACTATGAGCAGGCAGGCTCTATCTTTTCTGCAATAAAGTGAACCTACCCGCCTGCTCGCTGTCTTCTTTGGAATGTACACAGCGCATGCACAAGAGTGACTTCATCCTACACTGGCCAATGTAGACAGCAGCCAGAAAGAAGCTAGCTAGAAGTTGCCAGATCCGGCGAGGGACCTCAGACCGCTAAAGGAATGGTTTGAATTAGTTGGGAGTGTTTTAGGCTGGCTGTATACTGTTCGAATCTCAGCCGGCCTGGATTTGAACCCTTGATGGGTAGGCTGAATGTACCAAGTTGATTGATCAAATATGGTACAACCAGCCTGCTGGATTCACTTCTAATTTTGGCAAGCAGCTGCTAGCGATAATCGCTGTCTTCTCCCGGCGAGGACGGTGCCATCCGATGTTAATACAGCAATCTCCCCCACTAAGCTGCTGTTTTCTGACAAAGCAGTCCACTCAGCGATCTCAGCCATTGGCTGAGAGTTCTGGTCGGGTGCCGATTGGCTGCTAGTTTTCCAGCATGCTAGTCTGATAGAAGCTGGCTAAACGTCTGTGTTTTTTTTTTTTTTTTTGCTTTTCTTCTAGAGTTTCCTGGACATTTCGCAGCCAACCCCATTCCTCTGTGGTTCATCCTTGTGTTTATTATTTACTCAGAGCTCCTCCCTGTCGGCCAGAGTGCACATTGCAAAACATTCTGTTCTTTACCTGATTGACAAAAGCAGTCTTTTCTTTTTCGGGAATTTAATAAGTGCTGATTTGCTATGTACAGACTGGAGGTCAGAATGATACCTATATTTAAGTTGGCTGTATGTAAAGGTATGATAATTGCTAATTGAAGTGGAAGTAAAGGAGAGGAGAACTTCCTAGGTTCACCTACCATGAGAGAAAGAAGAATTGATCCCCTGCTGATTTTGTATGTTTGCCTACTGACAAAGAAATGATCAGTCTATAATTTTAAAGGTAGGTTTATTTTAATGGCGAGAGACAGAATAACAACAAAAATATCAAGGAAAAAGCATTTCAACAAAGTTATAAATTGATGTGCATTTTAATGAGTGAAATAAGTATTTGATCCCCTGGCAAATCAGCACAATTTCTGGCTCCTAAGAGTCTTCTATACAGGTAGCAAGCTGAGATTAGGAGCACTCTCTTAGGGATCTTTCACACGGGTGGTCTCCTCGACGCACTCCGCTTTTCTCAGCGGGGGCGGAGGACAGGTCTGCCTTAGCTCTCTGTGGGGAGACAGACCTGTCAGAGCCCGACTCTCCTCTATGTGGAGATCGGATGAAAATGGACTGCCTGTCCATTTTTATCTGATCCTCCAGACGGATGGAAAATAGGGTCTCCATCTGTCTGGATTTCATGGACAGGATCAGATCGCAGCGGGTGTCGGCGCACATTTTACCGCTGACATCCGCCGATCCACAGAGGTGAATGGAGCATCCGCTCAGGTCTGCCTGAAAACTTACAGGTGGACATGATCTTAAAGCCCATGTGAAAGGGGCCTTAAAGGGAGTGCTGCTGATCTCAACTTGTTACCTATATAAAAGACATGTGTCCACAGAAGCAATCAGATTCCAGTCTCTCCACCATGGCCAAGACCAAAGAGCTGTCCAAGGATGCCAGTGTCAGGGACAAGATTGTAGACCTACACAAGGCTGGAATAGGCTACAAGACCATCGCCAAGCAGCTTTGTGAGAGGGTGTCAACAGTTAGTGGGATTGTTCGCAAATGGAAGAATCGCAAAATAACAGTCAATCTCCCTCAGTCTGGGGGCTCCATATAGGATCTCACCTCGTGGAGTTTCAATGATCATGGGAATGGTGAGGAATTAGCCCAGAACTACATGGGAGAATCTTGTCAATGATCTCGAGGCAGCTGGGACCATAGTCACCAAGAAAACAAATGGTAACACACTACGCCGTGAAGGACTGAAACCCTCAGGGCCCGCAAGGTTCCCCTGCTCAAGAAAGCACATGTACAGGCCCGTCTGAAGTTTGCTAATGAACATCTGAATGATTTAGAAGAGAACTGGGTGAAAGTGTTGTGGTCAGATGAGACCAGAATCAAGCTCTTTTGCATTAAAGTGGTTGTAAACCCTTAGACCCCTTTCACACCACACCGCCCTTTGCGTCGGCGGTAAAATGCTGCTATTTTTAGCGGCGTTTTACCGCCGGATTTGCGGCGCATTTCGGCCGCTAGCGGGGCGCTTTTACCCCCGCTATCAGCCGTGAAAGGGTGAAAACCGCCGCCAATACACCGCAATAGTGGCGTTTTGCCGGCGGCATTACAGCGCTGCCCCATTGATTTCAATGGGGAAGAGCGGTGGAGGAGCGGTAAACACACTGCTCCTTCACCGCTCCTTCACCGCTCCAAAGAAGCTGCTGGCAGGACTTTTTTCTGACGTCCTGCCAGCGCACCGCTGCTTTCACACTACACACAATGGTGCAGCTTCTTTAGGGCGGATTGCAGGCGCTATTTCTAACGCTATAGCGCTTGCAAAATGCCCTGGTGTGAAAGGGGTGTTACAACCAACTTTGACCTACAGGTAAGCCTAGATATGCCGCAAATGGCGGCTCCCGTGCACATGCGCGGGAGTGACATCATCGCAGCTTCGTCGAATGACAGCGGCGGAGCAGCGAGACCCACGAGAAGATGGACGCTCGGAACTACAGGGGACAGGGGACAGTGGTGACTTCGTTGGCTCCTGTGTCAGGTAAGTGACACATAATGGACTACTACGCGATGCATAGTAGTCCATTATGCTTTACCTTTGCAGGGAATCAAAGAGGAAGTAAACCCATCAGGGTTTACTTCCTCTTTAACTCAACTTGCTGTGTTTGGAGGAGGAAGAGGAATGCAGCCCATGACCCCAGGAACACCATCCCCACCTTCAAACATGGAGGTGGAAACATTATGGGTGTTTTTATGCTAAGGGAACAGGACAACTTCACTGCATCCAGTCCAGCGATGTCGGCGGCAGATGACGAGCGATCACTCGTCTCGCTGCTGCCCCCGCCATCCTCTGTCAGGGAATCGGGAAGTGAAGCATCGCGGCTTCACTGCCCGGTACCCTACTGCGCATGCGCGAGTCGCGCTGCACGTCTCTTCTGGTCCCCCGCTGTGTCCTGGGAACTGTGTGTTTCCCAGAACACAACGGGGGGGGGGGTGGGGCATCTGCGGCGGTCTGCCCGGAAGTGGGTGCAGATACCTGGATTATCCAGGTAACTGCACCCCCCTCCCCCCTGAAAGGTGCCGATTGTGGCACCGGAGGGGAGGAGGGATCAGATTAGTGGAACCTAGATTAAGGCTTACCTGTAGGTCCAAGAATCAAAGGGACGATGGACAGGGCCATGTACTGTCAAATCTTTGGTGAGCACCTCCTTCCCAGGGCATTGAAAATGGGTCATGGATGGGTATTCCAACATGACAATGACCCACAACACACAGCCAAGGCAACAAAGTAGTGGCTAAAGAAGAAGCACATTAAGGTTCTGAAGTGGCCTAACCAGTCTCCAGACCTTAATCCCATAGAAATCATCATGTGGAGAGAGCTGAAGGTTCGAGTTACAAAACATAAGCCTCAAAACCTTAAAGCGGAGGTCCACCCTAAAGTGGACCTTCTGCTCATCGGAACCCTCCCCCCCTCCGGCGCCACAATTGGCACCTTTCAGGGGGGAGGGGGGTGCAGATACCTGTACAGTACAGGTATCTGCACCCACTTCCGGGATAGCTCTCTGCGGAAAGGGGCGTAGATTACGCCCCTTTCCGCAAGTGCCCGCCCCTTTCCGCAAGTGCCCCGCTGCCTGCTGGGAAACACACAGATCCCAGAGGCAGCGGGGACCGTCCTTATTGCGCAGCGCGACTCGCGCATGCGCAGTAGGGAACCGGGAAATGAAGCCGAAAGGCTCCATTTCCTGATTCCCATACCCAAGATGGCGGCGGCAGCACCCGAGAGACAATCTAGAGATCGGCTTCAGGTGCCGACATCGCGGGCGCGCTGGACAGGTAAGTGTCACTATTTTAAAAGTCAGCAGCTGAGGTATTTGTAGCTGCTGGCTTTTAAAAAAAAAAAAAAAACGCGGAGTCCCGGCGGACTCCCGCTTTAAGAACTTGGAGAGGATCTGCAAAGAGGAGCGGGACAAAATCCCTCCTGAGATGTGTGCAAACCTGGTGGCAAACTACAAGAAACGTCTGACCTCTGTGATTGCCAACAAAGGTTTTGCCACCAAGTAGTAAATCATGTTTTGCAAAGGGGTCCAATACGTATTTCACTCATTAAAATACAAATCAATTTATAACTTTTTTTTTTTTTTATGTGTTTTTCTGGATATTTTTTTTTTGTTATCCTGTCTCTTACTTTTAAAATAATCCTACCATTAAAATTATAGATTGATCGTTTCTTTGTCAGTGGGCAAATGTACAAAAGGCACAGGGGATTAAATACTTTTTTCCCTCACTGTAAGCAATCAGAGCAGAAGTGGGAGCAGGTACAGGTCAAAACCACACAAAAAAGTTCAATTTTTCTATTTTCATTTTCTGCAGGCAGCTTGTAGTGGGTGGGGCCTACTGGACCCCTCCCACAGCTCTGGAGATGAGGTCACTGCTACTTTTAATTAGGTTATATTTGGGTTTGTAAAGTCACGTGCTGTACAAAAGTGGATTTATATCCATTGTTATTAAGGATTTGATTTCAATTAAAATTTTTTGTGAGTTTTTTTATTTTTTTATTGTTAAGGGAAAATCTTTATAATTCATGTATGCAGTAGGTGTTTTGATGATTGGATGTTATCTATACATTCACAGTTACATAGACACACCAGTTTTTATTTTTTTATCCTGATGATATGAACTATTTTTGTTCATGTTGTTTTTCAGGTTAGATGTTATACGTCATGCCAGCATTTTTATATGGAATAACTGCATGGTGAAAATACTGGTCTGGTGACTCAGGCAGATACCATTAAATTTCACAATGTCACCGCCACTTAGGAACAACAAATGATTTCCAACATAATTTTTTTATCACATATTTCATTTACATGCCTAGTTACAAATATTCCAGCATGACGCTCAAGTTACTCTACTAGTATATGGGATCTTGAAATTCATGATAAATTTCTTTATCAAAGAAAACAGGAGGCTGCCATACCAGTTGATTGGTTGTTATGCTGACATAAGTCATTGATCTGGAGCAAGTATGCCGATCTGGGAAATCGGAGAAAAGTTAGGAGTCCTCATGTGCTTACTTGTTCCGGTCAGAGATATGAAATATCAAAACAAGAGGGTGATCAAATGATGGCCAGGCAACTAGCATGTGCAGAAGGAGAGGCCAGCGACTGCAGCATTTATATTCTCTCTTGAAAGGTTTCCTTTTGGGGGAGGTTCACACCACAGAAACGCAGTCTGGTCTGGATGCGTTTCTGCATGCACATTTTTTTAGGGCTGCAACTAAATTATTTTCATAATCGATTAGCTGGCCGATTATTGTTTCGATTAATCGATTATTCGGTTACAACCTTAAAAAAAAAAGTGCGGTGTATAATTTCGTTAATATGTAAAGTTTAAAAAAAAAAGACCATTTATTCTTAAATATCTCAATGCAGTGGTAAATATAAATAACCAACTATATGGTTAGGGAGCAAAATATCTAATCCACTCTGAGAATAACAGACAGAAGAGATATACTGTATATATTAGAGGGGATATATACTGTATATACTATTAGAGGAGAGATATATTGTATATACCGGTACTATTAGAAGAGATATACTGTATATACCATTAGAGGCTATATACTATTAGAGGAGAGATATACTGTATATACTATTAGAGGAGAGATATACTGTATATACTATTATAGGAATGATATAGTGTATATACTATTAGAGGATATATAGTGTATATACTATTAGAGGAGAGATATACTATTAAAGGGTCAATCTAGTAAATATCATCAGACTCATTAAATTTAACCCCATTTTGTTACTGGCCGATTAATCGATTATGAAAATGGTAATCGATTAATTTCTTAATCGATTAGTTGTCTAATAATCTATTAGTTGTTTCAGCCCTACATTTTTTATGCGTTCTGGTGTGTTTTTTGATGCCTTTTCAATGCTCTTCTTTTTTTTTTTTTTTTTGCCCAAGTTTCCTGTATTTTTTTTTTTTTCCTGTAATGCATTTTTGATGCAGTCTGGTCTATTTTTTTATGCATTTTGCTGCATTCCAACACAGTTCCGTGCAGAAAAAAATGCAGCATGCTCTTTTTTTTAAATTTTATTTATCTGAACCCTATAATCTACTGTCCATGCGTTTGTAGATGCAGAAAAAAAAATGGACTGCATCTGGTGTGAATCGGCTTTTAATACCCTTAAACCCTAATTAATTGTCAAAAATCATTATCGCAATCTTGACTAAAGTGTTTCACAATTCTTTCTATGCAAATAATTCTCTCTGCTCTTCTGAAGCCACAGCGTAAGGAAGAGAAAAACTGGGCAGTCTTCCAAGAATCAAAACATGTTTATCAGTTGAACTTAAGTATAAACTAGGGCTGAAACTAACGATTATTTTCATAATCGATTAGTTGGCCAATTATTGTTTAGATGAATCGGTTAATAACCTTAAAAAAAAAAAGTGGGTCAAATTGACGTTCATTTTCAACCACAGTGACGGGAAAATTTGGAAATAATAGAAAACTTCTCGGTCAAAGGAATTTTCAGTGTATGTGGTTTTTGTTCAGAAATGAAGTGAAAATTTCAAACAAATTTCTTTCATTCAGCGAATGTACAAAGATTTTTTCATCGGAATATTCTCACCTGAAAATTGATCCGTGAGGCCGGCATAGAGCTCGGTACACACCTATGCAGTTTTTGCTTTTGACCTGTTTCTCCAGTGCTTTTTGCTGTGTGTTTAGATTTTTGCGCACGTGATTTTACTGCAAAATGTGTGGTTTTTTTTTTTTTATTTTTTTTTGGGCAAATTAAAAAACACAAATTGCTGCAAAAACGCATTACATTCTTTTCTGCAGCTTCTCCATTGAAGTATATTGAACCAAAAAAGCAGCGTTTTGTGTTAAAAGTCCCTGACCCTTTCCAAATATGCAGCGGCTGAAAAAAGCACAGATATGAACGTGTCCCATAGGAAACCATGTAAATGAACTGTAATGCGTTTCTGCAAAAAGCACCAAAACATACTGGAAGGGGTTAATTTTTTTTTTACTTTAGAACAGTGAAAGTAATGTTTACAGTAGTGATTATATTTTTGTACTATAAAGGGCTCATTTTAGTTTTTTTTTAACCCCATTATGTTACTGACCAATTAATCGATTATGAAAATAGTAATGGATTAGTTGTCGATTAATCGATTAGTTGTTTCAGCCTTAGTATAAACATTGACAAATTGTTACAATGGAATAGACTGTGTGTAAGGGCCGGTTCACACAGCGAGGCGAGGCGAGGCGACACGGCTCGCCTCGCCTCGCCTCGCTCCCGCAAGTCGCCCCCGTTCTGTACAATGGAACCGTTCTGAGAGGAGCGACTCGAGTCGCTCCGACTCAGAAAAAAGGTTCCTGTACTACTTCGGGGCGACTTCGGGGGCGACTTGCATTGACTTCTATACAGAAGTCCTCTGCAAGTCGCCGCTGAGCTCCCTGCAGGTCGCGGCGAGGTAAGTCGGAGACGCCTCGCTGTGTGAACCGGCCCTTAGAGCATTCACACAGGGGCAACACGACTTCCAGCGCGACTTTGGGAGGCAACTTGGACACGACTTGAGTATGAATCACAGCGCGACTTGAGGCAACTTACAAGGCAACTTGAAGTTGCCGCCAGGACAGGGGACTTTGCCAGTGGCCAATCAGATAATAATCAGCTCTGTGGGAGGGAGGGGTTTGCCTAGAAAACTATTTTTACTTCCTGGAAAGTTGCTTCAGTTAAGACAGGGGATCCGACTTGGAGGCAACTTCCATTGAAATCAATGGGTACAAGTTGCCTAGAAGTCGGATTGAAGTAGTACAGGAACCTTTTCTGAAGTCGGAGCGACCTCAGTAGTATACATTAAGATGGCTCTCATTCACTTATATTGATTTTATCATGTCGCGACTAGGGGCGACTTCAAGTCAGATCCAAAGTCGCCCCTGTGTGAATGGACTCTCAGTGAAAAAAGTTTAACCATTTAACTTCTTGAGATCCGCGCTATAGCCGAATGACGGCTACAGCGCGGACCTGCTTTGCCAGGACTACGTCTATTGACGTCGTCCCGTGCACGAGCGGCCTGCGCGCCCCCTGAGGCGCGCACGCGGCGCGCTCTGTGTTTCAGCCTTAGTATAAACATTGACAAATTGTTACAATGGAATAGACTGTGTGTAAGGGCCGGTTCACACAGCGAGGCGAGGCGAGGCGACACGGCTCGCCTCGCCTCGCCTCGCTCCCGCAAGTCGCCCCCGTTCTGTACAATGGAACCGTTCTGAGAGGAGCGACTCGAGTCGCTCCGACTCAGAAAAAAGGTTCCTGTACTACTTCGGGGCGACTTCGGGGGCGACTTGCATTGACTTCTATACAGAAGTCCTCTGCAAGTCGCCGCTGAGCTCCCTGCAGGTCGCGGCGAGGTAAGTCGGAGACGCCTCGCTGTGTGAACCGGCCCTTAGAGCATTCACACAGGGGCAACACGACTTCCAGCGCGACTTTGGGAGGCAACTTGGACACGACTTGAGTATGAATCACAGCGCGACTTGAGGCAACTTACAAGGCAACTTGAAGTTGCCGCCAGGACAGGGGACTTTGCCAGTGGCCAATCAGATAATAATCAGCTCTGTGGGAGGGAGGGGTTTGCCTAGAAAACTATTTTTACTTCCTGGAAAGTTGCTTCAGTTAAGACAGGGGATCCGACTTGGAGGCAACTTCCATTGAAATCAATGGGTACAAGTTGCCTAGAAGTCGGATTGAAGTAGTACAGGAACCTTTTCTGAAGTCGGAGCGACCTCAGTAGTATACATTAAGATGGCTCTCATTCACTTATATTGATTTTATCATGTCGCGACTAGGGGCGACTTCAAGTCAGATCCAAAGTCGCCCCTGTGTGAATGGACTCTCAGTGAAAAAAGTTTAACCATTTAACTTCTTGAGATCCGCGCTATAGCCGAATGACGGCTACAGCGCGGACCTGCTTTGCCAGGACTACGTCTATTGACGTCGTCCCGTGCACGAGCGGCCTGCGCGCCCCCTGAGGCGCGCACGCGGCGCGCTCTGTGATCAGCAAGTCTGAGACTCACCTGATCACAGATCGACCCCTTACCACGTGATCAGCTGTCAGCCAATGACAGCTGATCATGTGATCACAACACAGCCGGCAATCGGCTATTTTTCCTCCTCGCGCTGACAGCGCGAGGAGAAAAAAAAAGCCGATCACCGGCGGCCGTGATCGGGACATCAGTCCCGATCACGGTGCGCTGGGTACAGCTCATCAGTGCCCACCTGCCAGTGCCACCAAAAAGTGCCACCCATCAGTGCCCACAGTGCCACCTATCAGTGCCCACAATCTGCCTCGCACACACAGTGCGGCACCTCAGTGACACATATCTGTGCCCATCAGTGTCATGTACCAGTGCCCATCAGTGATGCCCATCAGTGCCACCTATCAGTGCCCATCAGTCCCATCTATCAGTGGTACCTATCAGTGCCCATCCGTGCCATCTTATCTGTGCCCATCAGTACTGCCTTATTTGTGCCTATCGGTGCCACCTTATCTGTGCCTATCAGTGCCCACCAGCACCGCCTATCAGTGCCCACCAGCGCCGCCTCATCAGCGCATTTCAGTGAAGGAGAAAAATGACCTGTTTGCAAAATTTTATAACAAACTATTAAACATGATTTTTTATTTTTTTTATTTTGCATTTTTTTTGTTTGTTTAGCAAAAAATAAAACTCCCAGCTGTAATTAAATACCACCAAAAGAAAGCTCTATTTCTGGGGAAAAAATTATAAAAATGTCATTTGGGTGCAGTGTTGTATGGCCGGGCAATTGTCATTCAAAGTGCATCAGCGCTGAAAATTGGTCTGGGCAGGAGGGGGGTTTAAGTGTCCAGTAAGCAAGTGGTTAAACACTAAACCCTTTTCTGACATTTGTTGGTTTCAAGTTAAAATCATTTTTTTTGCTAGAAAATGACTTAGAACACCCAAACATATATATATATATATATATATATATATATATATATATATATATATATATATATATATATATATATATATATATATATATATATATATATATATATATATATATATATAATTTTAGTAGACACCCTAGAGAATAATATCGTGGTTGTTACATTATTTTATGTCACACTGTAGTATTTGCTCAGTGGTCTTATAAATGCATTTGAAACACATCGGCTCCCCACTAGAAGGCTGGGGTGGCTTTTTTTTCTTTTCTTTTTTTTTTTTATCTCAGTCTATCCAGGCTAGATGAGGGATGCGGGATCTTATAAAGAGGACTGATCATGCCATATTCCTATTTCAAGTAATGTTTTCATTCCTTGTAATAGGAATAAAAGTAATCAAAAACATTATATATATATATATATATATATATATATATATATTTTTTTTTTTTTAAGGAGAAAGTATAAAAATAAACAATAAATACATTTAAAGCGCCCCTGCGGGCTCGCACGCAGAAGCGAACGCATATGTATGTCACTCCCACATATGTAAACGGCAATGAGTGAGGTGTGGCCATGATTGTTAGAGCGAGAGCAACAATTGTAGCCCAAGACCTTTTCTGTAACTCTAAATGGGTAACCTGTAAAAAAAAAATAAAAAAAATAAAAAAAAAATTTAAAACATCACTTATGGAGATTTTTAAGTACCAAAGTTTGGCACCATTCCATGAGTGTGCACAATTTTAAAGCGTGACATGTTGGGTATCTATTTGCTCACAAAAAAATTGGGCTAACTTTAGCGTTTTGTGTTTTTATTCATGAAACCAAACCATTTTCCCCCCAAAAAAATCGCGTTTGAAAAATTGCTGCGCAAATACCGTGTGACAAAAAGTTGCAACGACCACCGTTTTATTTCCTAGGGTCTTTGCTAAAAAAAAAAAAAAAATGTTTGGGGGTTCCGAGTAAATTTCTAGCAAAAATATTATAATTTTTATATGTAGGAGAGGAATACTAGAATTGGCTTGGGCTGGAAGTGGTTATGGAGAAAAAACTTACCTTACTCCTCACTCCAGCAGGGTCCCCCCACAGCTCCTCTGTAAGCGGCTAGTGGCTGTGGTCATGCTCCAGCCTCCAAAATGTACAGCACAGTGTTAGATCTCGTTCACATGGGGCATATCAATGCATACTCCCATGTGAGGGCCGTGTTTACCCCCATGGCGATGCACAGGTGTTCCGTGCATCCCTGTGGAGACAGGCACATTCATGTCTATTGGAACGCAGCGACTGCTTCCAATATGAAATCCATATGGGTGTGGATGCATGTCCCCAAACTCACTCAAGCTGCTGTACCCCAATTGGCATTAGTGGGACTACCTGCATGGGGATACATGAAACACCTGTGCATACCCATGGGGGTGAACACGGCCATGTCACAAATTGATATGCACTGTGTGATCGAGGGCCTTAAAGTGTAAGTTCACCTTTACAGAAAATCTGAAAGGTGACCTTACACTGGACTCCAAAAGCATCCCCCCCCCCCCCCCCCGTCCTGCTGTACTGTAGTCCCGTGATCCTGCTCTGTCAGGGCTTGGAGCGCTGTTCCTCCTGGCTTTCTCTCCTCACTCTGACAGGATGGACTCGATGGATTTTGATTGGTCAGTGCCGCACACACCGAAAGGTATGGAAAGGAAGTTAAACCGCGGCAGTTTCAAATCCCTGGATCAGTGAAACAGCATTCTGGTCCCTGACAGAGCAGTATCACGGAACTACAGTACAACGGGACCAGGGGGATGCAGTGTAAGGTCAGTTTACAGGTTTTCTGTAAAGATGAACTTACACTTTAAAGAGGAGCTGCACTGTAAAAAAATTATTAAAATCCAGCAGCTACAAATACTGTAGCTGCTGACTTTTAATAAATGGACACTTACCTGTCCAGGGTGCCCACGATGTCGGCAGCAGATGGTGTGCAAAAAAGGATGCCCCTGCTGCCATCCTCTGTCAGGGAATCAGGAAGTGAAGCATTGCGGCTGCCCGGGTCCCTACTGCGCATGCACGAGTCGCTCTGCGCATATTTACTGGTTCCCGTTGTGTTCTGGGAACTGTGTGTTTCCCAGAACACAAAGGGGGGGGGGGGGGCATCTGCGGCTATTCTGCAGCTAGCTATGTCTGGAAGTGGGTGCAGATAGCTGTATTATACGGTGCCACAATTGGCACCTTTCAGGGGGCAGGAATCCACTGAGCGGAAGTTCCACTTTAGGGTGGAGCTCTGCTTTAAAGTCCCTCTATTGTATGTGATGATGTCTAGGCTCAGAGCGGGGTATAAGGAAAGTGATGCAGCTTGTTCTCAAATCCCCTTGACATAAGAAGCAATAACTCTTGCATTGTGGGGGGTCCAGAGAGTAAAGCCAAAGAAATTAGAACTTGCATTTTGTAACCTACAGTTCTGTTAAAGTGGTATAACTGTTAGGCCTTATGCACATTGACCTTCAAAGGATGAAAAGACTGTCTTTGGGGAGCTGCAGGTGGTGCGTCCAGCCACCCATACAAGTGAATGGCTGTACTTGCAGATGTGCCCGTGCCAGGAGCTTTAGGCCTCATGCACACTGGAAGTTTTTGGAAGTTTTTACAGCTGCTGTTTTTGTCTTCAGACTTTTTCTCTACAGTCCATAAATTCCCCATCATGTTATCCTATGTGTCCATGCTCACATAGGCTGCTATCAATTGTTTTTGGCTGGGGCATTTTTTAGCTGTAAAAAAAACCCCCAAAACTAGTGGGTTCTGAGAGGAGTTTTTCAGCTGTAAAAACACTCTAACGTCAAAAAACGCTCAAGCGCACCTCGCCAGCGTTTTTTGATCCATTGAAATAAATAAGCTAAAAGCCGCTATTGCAAAAACGTTAAACTCTCTGCAAAGCTACTGGCGTTTTTATAACGTTATTTTAACATCCAGTGTTCATGAGGCCTTACACTGGAGATCTTTTTCCGTCTGGAAATATCCATGTGCGTGAGGCTCTAAGAAAAAAAGCAGCTACAGTACAATTTGCCCCTAAGGTCTCATTCATGGGACATCAAAGGAGACGTGTCCAGAAGTGTTTGGAGCTGCTTTTCAAATGTATCTAGAAGCGCATGTAAATAGTTCAGCAGCATCTAAGGGCCGGTTCACACAGCGAGGCGCGGCGAGGCGTCTCCGACTTGCCTCGCCGCGACCTGCGGGGACCTCAGCGGCGACTTGCAGAGGACTTCTGTATAGAAGTCAATGCAAGTCGCCCCCGAAGTAGTACAGGAACCTTTTTTCTGAGTCGGAGCGACTCGAGTCGCTCCTCTCAGAACGGTTCCATTGTACAGAACGGGGGCGACTTGCGGGAGCGAGGCGAGGCGAGCCGTGTCGCCTCGCATCGCCTCGCTGTGTGAACCGGCCCTAAATACATTCAGCCTAGTGTTTACATAAACAAGAAATGTGTGTGTCAGGGAAGCTTTTAGCATGATTTTATGCAGCTAAACACGAGTAAAAGCAAGTACATTAACCGCTTCAGCCCCGGGAGATTTGGCTTCTCAATGACTAGGCCATTTTTTTGTGATTCGGCACTGCGTCAGTTTAACTGAGAATTGAACGGTCGTGCAACACTGTTTCCAAACAAAGGATATCAAATCCTTTTGTATCAAATAGAACTTTCTTTTGGTGGTATTTGATCACCTTTGCGGTTTTATTTTTTGCGCTATAAACAAAAGAAGAGTGATAACTTTGAAATGAAACTCAATATCTTTTACTTTTTGCTATAATAAATACCCCACTTTTTAAATTTTTTCCTCAGTTTAGGCTGATATGTATTCTACATATTTTTAGTTAAACAAAATCACAATAAGCGTATATTGATTGGTTTGCGCAAAAGTTATACCGTCTACAAAATAGGGGATAGATTTATGGTATTTTTCATATATATTTCATATATTTTTTTTATTATTAGTAATGTCAGCAATCTGTGATTTTTATCAGGACTGCAACATTACGGCGAACGCATCGGACACCTTTGGCACATTTTTGAAACCATTGACAATTATACAGTGCTGTAAAAATGCACTGATTACTGTGCAAATGTCACTGGCAGGGAAGGGGTTAACTGTACCCTATGTGTGTTTTTAACTGGGGGATGGGACTGTCTAGGAGGAGAGAGAGAGATCTGTGTTTATATTTACTATGAACACACGATCTGTCTCCTCTCCCCTGAAAGAAGTGGGATCTTGCTCTGTCACGAGTGATCGCAGGAGCCCGGCGGTCATCGCTCCCCTAGTGGCCAAAAGGCAAAGCGACGTAAGATAACGTAGTTTCGTCCAGCTGTGCCATTCTGCCGCAGTAAAAGGCAAGCGGTTAAATGCAGGAGAAATAAATCAGGGAAGTACAAAGTTTGGTTACACTTACCAGATCAATCTCTCATCTAGAAAACGCATATATAATATATATTATTTAGAGCTGCACGATTCCGGGAAAAATTAGAATCACGATTTTTTATTTTTTTTTGCTTATAATAAAGATCACAAATCTCTCACGATTCTTGTTTTGTAACATCTTCTTTCACAATATACAAAAAAAAACGCTGCGTAAATACAATGTGACATAAAATATTGCAACAACCACCATTTTGTTCTCCAGGGTCTCTGCTAAAAAAAATCTAAATAATGTATGGGGGTTCTAAAGTAATTTTCTAGCAAAAAATAATGATTTCAAGTAGTAAAGAAGTGTCAGAAAAAGGTTTAGTCTTTAAAGCTGAGTTCCACCTATTTAAAAGTCAGCAGCTACATAAAGTGTGGTTAAACTGCCCTCATTTACAGACCGACATTCATTCCTTTTGATCTAAAGAACAAAACATTACAATGTTTATAGTTAGCTCAGCAGCTGAGGAATGTTGTGAAACTTGGCAGACTGCCTGTTTTTTTGACAGCTGTCAGTTTGAGCAGAGAACTTTGCATAGAATCGGGAAAATGCTTTCTTAGGATCACGAGAGGGAAAGAATCGCGATCTCGATTCTTAATGATTTATCGTGCACCTATAATAATAAAATGATATACACTGCTCAAAAAATTTCTCAGTGGGGAAAAATATATCATGCTGGATTAGCTATACTGATATGGACTGGGTAATGTTGATGGAAATTAAAATGATCAACCTACAGTGGGCTGAATTCAAAGACTCCCTGAAAATACTCATCTTTTCTGTTTTTCTCTAGTTTTGCATTTGACTAGGGTCAGTGTCCTTACTGGTAGCATCAGGCAATACCTGGACCCTATAGAGGTTGCACAGGCAGTCCAAATCCTCCAGGATGGCACATCAATACGTCATTGCCAGAAAGTTTGCTGCATCTCCCAGCACAGTCTCAAGAGCATGGAGGAGATTCCAGGAGACAGACAGTTACTCTAGGAGAGCTGGACATGTATCTTCTCCATTGTGCAAGGACCTTCAGCAGGCCACTGGTGTAAATGTCTCTGACCAAGCAATCAGAAACAGACTTCATAAGAGTTGCCTGAGGGCCCGACGTCCTCTAGTGGACCCTGTACCCACTGCTTGGCACCACAGTACTCTATTGGCATTTACCATTTGCCAGAATTGGCAAGTCCCCTACTGGCAGCATGATCTTTTCACAGATGAGAGCAGGTTCATTTTGAGCACGTGACAAAAGCGAAAGGGCCTGGAGAAGCCGTTGGAGAATGTTGTGCTGCCTGTAACATGTTTAGCATGATTAGTTTGATGGTGGGTCAGTGATGGTCTGGGAGGCATTTTCATGGAGAGACGCACAGATCTCTACAGGCTAGACAATGACATCCTGACTGCCATTAGGCATCGGGATGAAATCTTTGGACCCACTGTCAGACCCTATGATGGTGCAGTGGGTCCTGAGTTCCTCCTGATTTACAACAATGCCCAGCCTCATGTTGTGAGGGTATGCCACCAAATCCTGGAGGATGAAGGAATTGATACCATTGAATGGCCCCCACACTCGCCTGACCTAAATCCAATAGAACACCCCTGGGACATTATTTTGGTCCATCTGATACCACCAGGTTGCACCTAATTCTGTTCAGGAGCTCAATGATGCCCTGGTCCAGATCTGGGAGGAAATACCCCAGGACACCATCTGTCTTCTCATTAGGAGCCCCGATGTTGTCAGGTATGCATACAAGTACGGGGGGCCAAACAAACTACCGAGTACCATTCTGAGTTGTTCCAATGAAATTTCAGCAAAATTGACTGCTGTGTAATTTTTTCACTTTGGTTTTCAGGGTTTCTTTGAATTCAGCCCTCTGTAGGTTGATAATTAAAATTTCCATCAAACGATGTGACATCCTTTCATTCCTAACACATTACCCAGTCCATATCAGGATAGATAGCCAGCATGATATTTTTCCCCATTGAGATCTGATGTGTTTTCAGAATGTTCCTTTAATTTTTTGGAAATAAAATTGCATCCCTTCACATATATAGATCATCCAAAAAAAATGTTTTTACTATTATCGATAGTAGTGTGTTTAATTCGGTCAATAGAAATTTGCTGTAAAGTTGATTTTTTTTATTTATTTACCTGCCTTTGCGTCAATGCTTTTTTCCTTTATTATACAACTAGCCACTTTGCTGCAGGTCATTCATGTGGACATCATTGTATCTGTATGTACAGATACCTGTTTATCATCGACCAGATTCTGAAATTCATGTTTGTGTTTCCTATTTGCAGAGTAAAAGCTCTTCTCAGCACTTGAGATGTTTGCTCCCGGCGGGTCCGGAGGTTCTTCAATGCCCAGGAGAAGGGGCCATGGAACCCATGCCCTTCCCAAGCAGCCAGAGAGAAGCCTGGCATCGGCTTTGCCCGGCGCTTTGTCTATTACTGCCCTGTGCACTGCTCTGGCAGAACCTGCCTGGCTACATATCCATGGAGGGTCCTGCAAACGTCAGGAGTTGGGGGTTGCCGATGTGCTGGGACCAGAAGATCCTGAACTACTTTCAAGTAAGTTGTGGGATCTCTTTGAATGACTTATATTTACATTGGCGTTTTACTTAGATTTTCAAAGGTTTGATTAAAGTAGATATATGTACATGTACATCAAATGCAGCACTGGAAGAATAAAGTTTGACCATTTCAGCTCTTGTACCCATACCATTTCCTTTTGAGCTGTTGATCAGGCAATAACTCGGTAATTTTTGTAATTATGATGCCAAGGTAGTATTTTATTTTTTTGGGCAATTCCATCTTGAAATAATTGACTTCATTTTTTATGTATTCTAAAGATGAGCATCTAGGATAATTAATCCCAAGAACAAAACTTGAATATGTTTCAGCTTACCAGTCCTTAGATGCGGTGGCTGCAGTATTTTATTTTTTTTCAAGCTAAGAACATTTTCAGAAAGTACAGAAAATTCCTGTTGATCTTGGCAGAATTGCAGTGTGCTTGTTACTTCTTGTGAGCTAAACAATGTTATCGGCCTTCTATGAAATACTCCTCTCCCCATCCTTGATATAATGGGGATGAAGAGAGGAAGTCCAGTCTGGGTGACCACCGTGGCTCCTTCCATAGAAACAGTGAAGCAGTAAGTGTAGCCACCCAGGGAAAGAAAGTGTGTTATTCACAGGTTTACCCACACCAAGAAAAAGAGAGCCTAAGGACTAGCAAGCTGCAATAAATCATGTTTTTGTTTTTATGTTTGGCTACTCTTTAAGAATACTTTTGCAGTCAAATTTGAGAAAACCCCACTGTTGTGTGTTCCTGTTCACACAGCATGCTTAATTTTTTTTTTTTTTTTTTTTTAAATATCTTTTAGCTGTTTCTCAGGAGGAGGTGTCGTTGTTGCAAGGTTGTTTGAACAATGTTAAGCACACAAAGTTTTTTTTTTATTTTTTTTTTTATTTTTTTATTCAAACCAGCAGGATAAAAATAAAACCTAACAGATCGCTGTACTAAAACACATGTTGTTAGTGCTGTGATTTCCCCACTGTGCCTTTGTGTTCTGAAAGTGTGACTGCATGGTGTCTTCTTTTACAGGGTGCCCTTCTTTTAATTTAATCTAGTGACAGAGGCACTTTAAAGGGGTTCTAAACCTTCAAGGTTATTCACCTGAATGTATAATATGTATTCAGATGAAAAACCTCCTGTGGTGCAGCAGCCCCCCCAGAGCACCCCCTTTTACTTCCTGAACCTGGTCTTTCCAGCTATGGGGACGGGCACAACAGCTCCTGCCGGTGTCCCGGTCCTGATTGGATAGATTGATTGCAGCGCAGCCATTGGCTTCCTCTGCTTTTTATCAAATCCAATGATGTGGGAGCCAGGGGGTGGGGCCAAGTCCTGCTGTCTGTGTTAGTGGACGCAGCAGGACTCGGGAGCGCACCCGCACGAGTGTCCTGAGGGAGAGCGTCTCTCCAATGGGGCACTCGAGAAGAGGACGAGCAGGATCTGTGCAAAACCAACTGCACAGAGGAGGTAAGTATGACATGTTTTTGTATGTAAAGTATGTTTTTTTTTAAACGAACCTTTACATATATTGTAACCTTTTAGTGTACTTTAAATAGGTAATAATTTTGTAAATGAAGGTATTAATTTCATGTCCTTGCAGAGTTTTGTATGAACCGTCAGACTATACTTCTCCTTCGTGTCATTGCTGGCTTCTGCTTCCTGGGCATTGCCTGCAGTATGACTGCATTCTTGCTTGATGTCTTTGGGCCCAAGCACCCAGCTCTAAAAATCACACGTCGCTACGCCTTTGCTCACATTCTTACAGGTATGATTGTTCTATATATATTTTTTTATTATTATTGCAATAACAAATTATATATATATATATATATATATATATATATATATATATATATATATATATATAAATGTGTATATAGTAGGTAAAATAATTATTTGATCCCCTACAGATTATGTACATTTGCCCACTTACAAAGAAATGAAGTGTCTTTTTTATCATAGGTGTATTTTAAATCCTAGAGACAGAATATCAACCACAAAAAAACACATGATGCAAATGTTATAAATTGAGTTGCAGTTCAGTGAGTAAAATAAGTATTTGATCCCCAATCAAAACATGACTGGTGGGGAAACCCTTGTTGGTAAGATGTTTCTTGTAGTTGGTTACCAGGTTTGCACACATCTCAAGAGGGATTTTTTGGTCCACGCTTCTTAAAGCCTCGTACACACGATCAGATTATTGGATGAATATTCATCCATTTTTTTGTTGCATGCCAGTCTCATATCAAAAGTGAAGAGTTTACTCAACATATGAAAATTTTCGTACGACAGATTACGACTTCAGAAGTGATGTGATGTGTTGAATTGTTTTGTATGTATTCTTTTGTTTCTGAGCATGCGTACTCTTGCTCTTATGATTTTTTTCGGACAAAAACTGTACTAATTAAGTGAAACCGGATGTTATGTTCACATATGATAAAAATTTTACAGCCTGCACCTTCAGCTTTTGTCACACGAAAAGCTGTAATCAGCTGTTGAAAGCACTATACTAACGATCAGAAATCGGCAGATCGTTCGTCGTACGAAATTTTACTTCTGATTTCCTTATCAATGCTTCCGGGCCTTTACATATCTTCTCTAAATCCTTAAAGGGTAACTCTACTTTTGTGGGAAAAAATAGCAAAACAAATATAGCGTATGGTATACAATTAAAAACACAAGTCATATTGTAATTAAATGTTGTTAAAAATTACCTTTCTTTTTCAATCTGCAGTGCTGTCATTTTCTGTAGTATACAGTGCAATATGACTACCTGGAGGTGTTCTGTACACAGATGATATGCAGAACACCCCCCATAAATGTAATTTCCTGCTTGTTGATTGGCTTACTGATTTTCCCAAAAATCTACACTAAGATACAAGTCAGATTTCAGGCATCCCCTGCAACAAAAATTTCATTTTTGGTGAGATACTCCCAATAGGAAATCACGTCTAAAGGGATGCAGACCCAGCAGCTTTCCTCATTAGAGCTTTACAGGTGCAGCAGCTGGTTGATAATTTATGAAACCACTCCCATTTAAAATCACTTAGTACATGGACACAGACAAACACACAGGGATTTCTTCAGTATAACAAAAGGTAGAAATTTGCAACAATGTTTATTAAAATCCTTGTAATGCACATAGATCACCCAGAAGGGAGTGTTTTTTTTTTCTCAACAAAAGTGGAGGTACTCTTTAAGGTTTCTTGACTGTCGCTTGGCAACTCAAAGTTCCTGCTCCCTCCATAAATTTTCTGGAGACCTGGCGGTATGTTTTGGGTCATTGTCCTGCTAGAAGACCCATCCACGACCCATTGTGTTCTGGCTGAGGGAAGAAGGTTCTCATCCAACACTTACAATACATGGCCCCATCCATTGGCCCCTTCAGTGTGTCAAAATCAGCCTGTACCTTTAGCAGAGAAACAGTCCCAAAATATAATATTTCCACCTCCATGCTTGACTGTACGGATGGTGTTCTTAGGGTCATAGTATTTTTCAAACATGTCCAGTTAATGCCAAAGAGCTAAATTTTGGTCTCGTCTGAAAACCGCACTTTCTCCCAATCCTTCTCTGAATCATTTAGATCTTCATTGGCAAACTTCAGATGGACCTGTACATGTGCCTTCTTGGGGAAGGGGACCTTGTGGGTGCTGCGGGATTTCACTTGGCGTATTGTGTTACTAATGGTTTGTTTGGGGACTGTGGTCCCAACTGCCTTGAAATTATTCACAAACTCCTCCCGTGTAGTTCTGGGTTGATCCCTCACTTTTTCTCATGATCATCCTTACCCCATGAGGTGAAATCTTGCATGAAGCTCGCGATCGATGGTTATTTTGTATTTCTTCCATTTGCAAATAATTGCACCACCAGTTGTCTCCTTCTTACAAAGTTTCTTGCTGATGCTCTTGTCGCTTATTCCAGCCTTGTGTATGTCTACAATCTTGTCCCTGATGTCCTTTGACAGCTCTTTGGTCTTGCCCATAATGGTGAGGCCTGAATGGAAGAAAGAGATTATTTTATACACATAACGAGTTGTCCTTAGGTCCACCTTCTTAAATTGACAGGACTGATCTGTGTAGCACATACTGTAGCCAGTGTGTGGGAGCCAGAATCATTGTTGGTTGTTTGTAGGGGATTGCAACTCAATTTATAAAATTTGTATTGTGTTCTTTTTTTTTCTCGATTTTTGATTGACATTCTGTTTTGTCATTTAAAATACACCTATGATATAAAATTACAGACCCTTCATTTCTTTGTAAGTGGGCAAACTTACAAAATCTGCAGGGGATCAAATAATTATTTTCCAAACTGTATAGTACATTTGCAGGTTCTATCCATGGATAGTATCTATCTATTTTTTTAAATAAATGCAGCCACTCAATAAAAAGGTTTTCGATAGAAAGCCTTAAAGGTGTCCTTAAGAAAAATGAAAAAAACCCTTAAGCTGCCCATACCAGGAACATTTTTGCTTTTTGATCATCCATAGGGTTGATGGGTAAAAAAAACAGAATGGATTCCCCCATCAACACAAGCATGGAGAGAGGAATCCTCCCTGCTGTGTTGTATTTGGACAGTGGGCACTACTGTGCTGTCAGAATAAACTGAGCAGTGTTGCAGCCCCAATCAAACAAAAATCTTTCAAAAAGGCCATTCATGAGAAGTTGTTCAATAGATTCCTGTTTATGAGAAGACAATCATTAGATCGACTTCTCATTAATAGGAATGGCGATAGATGGATCGAAATTTGGCCGGTCCATGCTGAACCAGACAAATTTCAATCTATCTATGGCCAGCTTGAGTTTGAATTAATTTTGTACCTAGGTGATTTGTGTATTCTTGGGCATAGGCAAATCTGTCCCCCTTTTTTCTTTCACATTTGTGCAGGACTGCTGATATATGCAGCTAACATCATATGAAATATTGCCTATGGTAATCACAAGCTCTTTAGAAAATTGTGTTATGGATAACACATTTAGATGTGAAGATCTTTCTTTCATGAGCGTTGCACAGTCACATCTAAGGTCATTGGATCCTGATGAAGCTAACGTTTTGGCGAAACGCGTAGATCAACTTTTGATGTGATATGTTTCCTGTTGGTGGAAAGGTGGCATTAATGTTTTCCTCTGATTCAATGCTGTTTTTTATATTTGCAATAAAGTGATGTTTTTAATTTTAGTGTGTGGTATTCCCTGAAGGGCGCATGCAAAGTCACATTATTTATGTCGCTCTCTCTTTCTCTGAACCGTTGTATTCAGGTTCACAGTAGACAGACAGTTGACTGGATTGCATGTGTATAGGGATGGTACCCTCAGGAAAATGTATACGTGTTATTTGGCATCAACCTGAGTAGTAAATAAATAAAAAGCTAGTTTCTACCTTTTTGGTGCATCACCTCCTGACTCTTGTGAATTGTCCAGCCCCAAAAATGTTATTTAAAAACTGCAGAAATAATGTTCCTGTGTTTTTTTTGTTTTTTTTCTTTCACAGTTTTACAATGTGCTACGGTGATTGGCTTCTGCTACTGGGCCTCAGAACTTATACTTGCCCTTCAGCAGCAGCACAAGCAGTACCATGGTTCCCAAGTCTACGTCACCTTTGCTGTCAGTTTCTACCTGGTGGCCGGTGCTGGTGGAGCATCCATCTTGGCTACTGCGGCAAATCTCCTGCGCCACTACCCAACAGAAGAGGAAGAGCAAGCTCTGGAGCTGCTGTCAGAGATGGAAGCTGACTCTTACCCTGCAGAGTATGATGTCATGAATCCTTTCCAGCCTCCACCAGCCTACACTCCCTAATGAAGCTCTAAGGAAGAGAGCTGGGATATTATCCATTAGACTGTCTCCATGTAATGGGAGAGAGCACCTGGCTGCCTGAATCAAGAAGAGGACATTTCAGCCAAATTGCTGTAAATATGCAAACAGGCAGTTTGTTCATCTTTCCTTGCAGACAGGTCATCAATGCTGATTTCACATTTTGCTTCCCTTGCCCTTTGTTATATAATGTTCGTTTTTTGGAATCGTTCACAATTCCCATAATGCTTTCCTCATTTAGTATCGCTTTCTCCCTTGTGCTTGTCCAGATACACCCTTTAGCCTAAAAAGGAAACTCTCATTGGTGGACCTTCTTCAGAAAAGCGGTTTCTGTTCCTGAAAGGCAGGTGGTCATTCCGTGATTGCTTACAATTGTAAGCTTTTTTTTTTTATTTTTATTTTTTTATTTTTTAAATCAAATCCTGAGACACGATAAATAAATGTTTTCCTAATGGATGCTTAGGGAAAAGGAAGAGACTAGGCATTTGGGCCAGGTAGGACAAAGGCCACGAGAAGAGCTAAGCAGTTTTACTCTGCTGTTGATAGGTCAGAGATCTTAAAGGGGATCTGTCGTCCATACAGATTGCTGGCAGCCATTTTTTTTTTCTCAATCAAAATATCATCCGTTCTCAATGAACTTTCCAAAATTCCTTCAGATGGCATCTTTTAGTAGTGAGGCACTCTCTACCTTGTACCTCATTGAAGTTTCTTGCAATTTTATATGCTGCATTTACTGAAATATCAGTCCAGCCGGTAACATGGCTGCCTCCACAGGGTATGGCTGACTGGCATGCTGTTGAAAAGGGAGAATGTATTAAGCCTGAGAAATGCAGGTTTGTCTAACATTTGGGTTGCAGTACGTTGGCGTGATTGGTAAAATTGTGTGTGCTTTGTTTTGTTTTACACCCTCACTTAATATATGGGTGATATTTATATACCTGTGGTGTATATATTCTTCTTTTTTTTTTTTTTTTTTTTAACTGCTTCTAAAATATATATTTTCTTGTGATTTCACGAGGCACAGTAGATAGACTGTAAGTGGTTACTTACCAGGCAGGCTCTTGGAAAGAATTATCAAAGCATTATTTAACCATCCTGCATCCCACCCCCAGATAGCAATTATTTACATATTTATAAAGTACAAAATGGAGAGGATTATCCATTGCTTCCCTGTAAACATTTTATTATTTACACAGAGGCATTTTGTCACTTGCAAAACAGCAAATATGCAGCTGTTGAAGCCTTTAAAGAGAGTTTATAGTATTTGGATCTCATCCGGATGTAATATGGTGGAGAACATTGCAACAAGGAGAGAGGAAGATGCAAAGAATTGCTTCTGTTCATCTCAGTAGCGCCTACTAATGTAGTTGTTCTTTGACGGAACAGTGGCAATCCTGTCAGTTTGGATTATTCAGATGGCATCAGTAAATTCATAGACGATTTTACAAACTGTCCGTGAATTTCCTGATGGTTGGCAACCCTGAGTTTGTGAATAAAAGTTCACTCTCAAGCACACGTGTGCTTATTACCCTGACAGGGCTGTCAATGACTTATGTAGTTAAAATAAAAAGTCCAAAAAGGGGGGGTTCCTTGCTGTGCGTCATTGACAGCAACTAATGATGAACTAACAAAATAAGTGCTAATGCACATGGTTATAAGCAATGTTTAATTTCTGTTTTTAAAACTGTAGCATAATGCACTTTTTTGATGTGTCCGATTTTTTATTTTTTTTTTCTCTGCATTGTAGTCTTTAGAGAGTAAAGTCCGTTTTTTCACCCCAATTTAATCCATTTTCATTACATTTTATAATGTTTTTCAGTCCGTTTTTAGACAGGTTTTTGTAATAACAAGTGGAAATCATCTGGAAAAAAATGACAATAAAATTGAATGGAATGAACATTAAAGCTTCATTTAAAAATTATTCAGGACCGGTCACAATGGGATTGAGTAAAATATCCTGCATTATCTTTAAAGTGTTACTAAACCCAGGACCCTGCATTCATTATATCTGGTCTCCCACAGTACACAGAACATGGAAATGCAATAGCTTTAGTAAATAGAAACTGCTTTTCTAGCAATATATATCATTCTCCTTCCACTGTCCTATGAGGCTGCATGATTCCTGACCCTCTGGACAGTACTGATTGGCCCTGTGCTGATCACATGCATCCTCAAAAACAAAACAAAAAACTCTCTAGCAATACACACCAAACTGAGCATGTGCAGAGTGCCCCCAAGGCTCTGTTCTGTCAGCAGATGGATTGGGGACTGTGGAAAAAAGGGGAGGATCAGAGAAGAATGGATCAAACAGCCTTTTTACGCAATACAAACCCCCTTAGATTCCACAGTGAGTATAACAAGCATGCTTCATATACAGACTGATTTTACTGTTGTGGGTTTAGTTACACTTTAAGTTTTTGTTTAGGTTTTTATTGGAGGGGCAGGGGAGTTGTTAATCCGTTCATTGAAGACAGGAAAATTAGGCTGGCCGTTGACATTACTGAAGGTTTGGACATGGATGTATGCTCTAGGCTAGCCTCTGCCCTATGCAGAGACCCCTTGGTTGCACTACTGTTCTTCTGTAGGCTATGAAGGTGGATGAGGCTAAAAGCACCCAGATGGTCCCATTGTCAGCTTATTTTAGGGATAACAATAGTGTTTGTTCAAGGTCATCCAACCTGGCCAATTTGTTCGCAAAGAATAGAATCACTTGAAGATGTCATATAGACATTTATCAATACCCAGTCTAGCCAAAAACATTGGTATTGGGAGACTGCCATATAATATCTATGAGACATTACAGGGAATGCTGGGGTCATGTTAAATCATGTTGATTTATTGTGGTCCTCTCCACATTATAAAAAATATGTTGTAAATATATCCCTTACCTGCACATTACAATTTACATGTGAAAGATTTAGCCTGTAAATCACACTGGACCCTTTTATATATTTTTTTTGACTATGGATAAATAGCCTTGTCTGTCTAAGAATATGACTTGCATCCTAAGATATTTAAAGAAAACCAGTTTATAGATGACTGTGGTTTTGAACGTTTCCGCAATCAGATTCTTGTAAAGTGAATCATCACAGAAACAAATGAAAGAAATGAATTTCAGTATTGGCCAGCAAATTTGAAGCTGAATTCCAGGTCCAGTTTGGACCAATGTAAGTATGCATATGCCATATCTGTGGGACCGCTGTGGAAGCGAGAGATTTGCTTTAGTCGCTACAACAGTGATCACTGCTTTCTTCCAGATCCTGTGCCAAGCAGCTGCATAGTTACCATGGGGTCACTCACTCAGCACTGGCATCAGTCACAAAACGCTTGCATTTTTCTGAATTATTGCAAGGCATTCTCTGATTGGACAAGGTGGAGAAGGCAGGGCAGTAACCTCACAATCTCCTCCAATCAGAGAATGGTTTGCTTTCTTTGAGAAAATTTTGGTGAATGGCACCTTTGCTGAGCATATGATGACCCCCTGTGTTCACGATACAACAAAGAATGCTGGACCTGGAAGATCAATATCTGGAATTCATTAGAATTTATTATTTTGCTTCTTATTGTAACTATAAGCTTCCTAATAGTTGAAACTAAAAGGAATATTCCGTTTCTTATTCAATGGAACATTATCAATAATTATGCTTTTCTGACCAAGTTTTTATCAAATATAAAAGCATTCACAAAAATGTACCTGTTGTCTGATTTCTCCAGTTATTGATGGGGTCACTATGTGGCTGATTTGCAATATGTGTGACCCTTACATGGGGGTACATGGAGATAGACTGCCATATTTTAACGTTATCAACACCACACTTTTCAGATGTTTACTCCTTTTAAAACAGAAGTAAGGCCCCTTTCACACGGTGTTCTGATCAGATCCGCCTGTCAGTTTTTCAGATGGACCTGAGTGGAAGGTCCTTGGAGCCCTATGGAAAAGTGAATGTAAACGGACTTGCCTCCTTTTACACCCACCTACCTCTGGGTCTGAGCAGGTCTGTATGGAAAAGAACTGGGTCCTTTTCTGTTTTGACAGACTGGATTGGAGGTAGCCTGATGCAAACGAACAGTGGAGTCCATTTACACCTGGCCGCCCATAGTGCTTAGCAAGGTCTGCCCTCTACATAAACTGAGTGGGCACGGATATCCTCCCGCTCTGCCCCAATGAGCACGGGATCTGCTCACAGATCCCCTGCTGATCAAAGCAGACTCTGTGTGATAGAGGCCTAAATGTCCTCATACAAAGTATGTGATCCAGCACTTCTGGGTAGGGGGTGCGTGTGCACATTGCCATGGCTGGGCTGTGATTAGACACAGCACAAGCCGATCAGCAGGTGCTGGCCAATGGATGTCCACTGGCACCCACTGATCGCTGAGGAGAGACCCAGAACAGAGCTCTGTCTATGTAAACAAGGCATAGCTCTGTTTTGTCAGCAGGGATGTGATGGATTTTCTCAGTAATCCCTTAGTAAAAGCAGCACACATAGTACATAAAAACACTGGTTAGGCACATATTTAACTCTTTGATCGCACTAGATGATTAACCCCTTCCCAGCCAGTGTCAAATAATACAGTGACTGCATATTTTTAACACTGATCTTAGTGTCACTGGTTCCTACAAAGTGTCAGACCGCCGTGATATTGCAGTACTGCTATAAGTCTCTGATCACATTACTAGTTAAAAACTTTTGCTAGTTAAAAACTTTTGCACAAACCAATCAATACAGGCAGTCCCTGGGTTACAAACAAGATAGGGTCTGTAGGTTTGTTCTTAAAGAGGAACTGCAGCCTGCTCACATAATTTGTAATAAAAACATCTTTGCCATTCGGAAGCGTCCCTCCAACCACTTTGCATATTTTATATATACTGTGATTCTGTAACTTGCCAGCTATGCTGCAGAAATCTCCCTCCACTGTGTCTGGTTACAATCATTTTAACTGTGGGCAGCTGAGGCTGCTGCCTGTTCACTTCCTGGATTTACACAGACACCTCCAGCTCTGCAGCTCTCATTGGCCCTCTTATGACTCCTTCCCCCTCCCTTCCTGGCAAAATCTCATGAGAATGAGAGAGGGAGCTGTGTATTATGTCATAATCCTGGCTTTTTACCAGACAAGAAACAGGAAGTGGGCTGTATAAAGTATTTACTGGCAGAAAAAAAAATGTTTTACTATCCAAAGTTATAACAAGGACAGAAGATTTAACATGAAAAGTTGAAAAAAATGACTATAGTTCTGCTTTAAGTTGAATTTGTATGCAAGTTGGAACAGGTCCCTTTTTTCAAGTGTAGTTCCAGCCAAAATAAATATTTTTAAATTTTTGGGATAGCATAGGGCGGGGTTATCACCCCTGTAACATTTGTTTTGATGTCTGTGCCCCTGTTCAGAAGATTTCACCTCACTTTCTGATTTTGAACATTTTGGGTTGTTGGTGATAAAGCTTCAGTGGAGACACCTTTTTCCCATAGGAGTAGATTTCCTCTCACTTTCTGTTGTCTCCCTCCGCTTGTAAGTAGGAGTCGGATGTAAGTTGGATGTTTGTAATCCAGGGACTGTCTGTATACACTTATTGGGATTTGTTTTACCAAAAAATATGTAGCAAAATACATATTGGCCTAAATTTATGAAGACTTTTTTTTTATTTTATTTTTTCATTGGCTAGTTTATATAGCAGAAAGTAAAAAATAGTTTTTTTTGTTGTTGTTTTTAGCAAAAAATCTAAACCGCAGAGGTGATCAAATAACACCAAAAATGTGGGTACAGTGTTGCAAGACTGCGCAATTGTAAGGCAACACAGTGCATTAGCGCAAAAATTTATCTGGTTATGAAGGGTGTAAATCTTCCGGAAGTCCAGTGGTTAATTAATTTAATCCATGATGCACATGTGTAGCATGAGAAGGCCAATGACACCACCATCCATAACGTCAATCATGAGATTGCTCTCCAGGCTAAAGTTTAAAGCCGGGGTAGGCAACCTTTCAGAGGTTGAGATCTACCTGGGCAACATGTAGAAAATAAAGATCCCCAGCGGGAGGGGGGATTGGGGCATTGGCATTGTCCTTTAAACAAAATAATAATAATAATAATAAAGCATTCAATAAAAACACTAAGGGCCGGTTCCCACTGCTGCAATGTCAGACATCGCATATGATTCGCACCGCACTGGTGTGCAAATCTCATGTGATATCTGTGCGAATAGACTTCAGCCATACAGATTGGGGTTGTCATTAAAGTGGTTGTAAACCCTTTACAACCACTTTATACTACAGGCAAGTTTATAATTAGGCTTACCTGTAGCTACCCTGGATATCTCCTAAACCTGCACAGTTTAGGAGATATCCCTGTATTTGCATGTGCCAACGCCATCGGCACATGCAAAGTGAAGCAACCCCATGTACGTGCCTTTGCTTCACTTGTACTGTGCCATTACTGGCGGCCCCCGGGATTGATGTCATGACATCACGCTGTGATTGGGTGGAGCCATGATACCTGTAAGTAACCCCCGGGGAGAGGTCAGCTGCCGGAGCGGTGAACGAGGACCGCTGCGGGGGCTTCGATCTCAGGTAAGTAATTCTTATACATACTAGCTCATTATGCCTTTGTCTTTTTTTTTTTGTTGTTTTTTTTTTTAATGGTTTACAACCGCTTTAACTTTCTATTGATACCCCCAGTGGTTTGCATAGGGCTGTGTGAACAAGATGATGATTGGTTGTTAGGACCACCAACCAATCATCTGCTAGTTAACTTGCACAGGTAACGAAAGCAGCTCCCGCTACCGCCCTCCATCCAGCATGACTTTGTCTCTTGCCTCTGGGGCAGGGCACATGATGGGACATTACATGGAACAGGGCACATGACATGGGACATTACATGGGACAGGGGACATTACATGGGACAGGGCACATTACATGGGACAGGGGACATTACATGGGGCAGAGCACATTACATGGGGCGAGACATGACAGGGGACCTTACATGGGGCAGAGCAGATGACAGAGCACATTACATGGGACAGGAAACATGACGGGACATTACATGGGACAGGGCACGTTACATGGGGCAGGGCACGTTACATGGGGTAGGGGACATGACAGGGGTCATTACATGGGGAAGACTGTTGGGCACATTGTGTGAGGGGGGGGGGGGGGACACAGCTGGGCACAGTACCGGCTTCTTCTGGCTTCAGAGCACATTTTTAATTTCTCCTCCAGTGGCGCGCTGTTCCCCCTCGGCCCCTCCTCCTCCTATCCTGTCCAGTGTCCACCTCAGATGATGTCACGTACTTAGGAAGGAGAAGAGGGGCCTGCAGGGAACAGCGCGCTCCAGCCAATAGGATGCCAGCCGCTTCCCTGCCTATCTCTGCCTGTGTCTGTGCGATCCTCCTGTCAGTTGCCTGACTGACAGTCAGATCGCCGCGGAACCCTAGGTTGAGAACCACTGAGCTAGAGAAACGCCAGCAGAGACGGAGAAGCGTTGGCACAGCCCTGATTGAGATCTACCTGTTGGCTTCCTATGACCCACAGGTAGCTCACAATCGATGGGTTGCTGACCCTGGGCTTAAAGGGTAAGAACATGTTTAAAGAAGAGCTTCAGTCTGTAAAAAAAAAAAAAAAAAAAGCCGCTATAAATACTGCATCTGCTGACTTTTAATATAAGGACACTTGCCTGTCCAGGGATCCCGTGATGTCAGCGCCCCTGAGCCGAAATCCTCAGTAAAGCCCTCAGGAGTGGCTCTGCGCTTTTTGAATGGTCCCGCCGTCTTCTGGGATCTGTGTGTGTCCCAGAATGCAGCGGGGGGCAAGGAGGAGGGGGCAGACATCTTGTAGATCGCCAATGGAAATCTTACGGCAGAGCGGATACTTCTCAATACCAGGGACCCCTCCAAAAAAGTGCCAAATGTGGTAGTGGAGGGTGCGAACAAGCGGAGCTTCCCCTTTTGGGTGGAGCTCCACTTTAAACAAAGCTTTGTTATCTTTTTAGCTCCACCCCCCAAGCTGAAGTAGTCAATCCATCTCCCAGCCCCATAGATTTTCTTTGGGTTTTATATCAAGTGAAGAAGTTTGCCCGAAGGATGGAAACAATGAGGTGTCATTTGGTGATGGAACAAACTTGGTAAGTAAGCTTTAGTAAAGGTAATGAACCTCAGGAGAAGATTTGGACCAGACAGACATTCTCTGATGCAAGTCAAATAAAGTCACTTTACAGCTTTTTGTTCATTTCCACTATAATGATCAGAAGTAGACCTGTGCTTGTTTATAATGTCTCTGACCAATTTTAAAATGTTTGCTTTTTTCAAGTAATGAAAGGGTGGAAATTTATATGCCAATGGGTGGTGAAAGATTGCATAATATCACGACTATTGAGTTATAAATTCATTAATAAATAACTTTCTGCTGCATTGCTAGATAGGATTTGATCATTGATAACCGCTAATAGTGCAGAGGTCATTGGCAACTACTGCCATTATTAAAGCACTATATTCAGCAGTTTAAGAATTGTTGTCAGGAACAAATATAAAATGCCTCAAAAAAACTGAAATCTCTGCCTTAGTTTGGTAGCCTGTATCCACGTAAATATAACCACTTCCGTTGTGTGTTGTAAAGAGGCACGTCCCAGCAAAGATCTTTCAGCCCCGGAAAATTTGGCTGCTCAATGACCAGAGCATTTTTTGCGATACGGCACTGTGTTGTTTTAACTGACAATTGCGCGGTCGTGCGACACTGTACCCAAACAAATTTGACGTCCTTTTTTTCCCACAAATAGAACTTTCTTTTGGTGGTATTTGATCACCTCTGCGGTTTTTATTTTTTGCACGATAAACAAAAAAAAGAGTGCCAATTTTGAAAAAAAAAACACAATATTTTGTACTTTTGGCTATAATAAATATCCCCAATTTTTTTTTCAAAAAAAAAAGCTAATTTTTTTCTTAGTTTAGGCCAATATGCATTCTTCTACATATTGTTGGTAATAAAAATCGCAATAAGCGTATGTTGATTGGTTTGTGCAAAAGTGATATCATCTACAAAATAAAGGATAGATTTATGGTATTTTTATAATTAATGGCGGCGATTTTTTTATTTTTATTTTTTATCGTGACTGCGACATTAAGGCGGACACATCAGACACTTTTGACACATTTTTGGGACGATTGACAATTATACAGCAATCAGTGCTATAAAAATGCACTGATTACTGTATAAATGTCACTGGCAGGGAAGGGGTTAACACTAGGGGGTGATCATGGGCTTAACTGTGTTCCCTGACTGTGTGTTCTAACTGGGGGGGGGGGAGAACTGACTAGAGGGGATGACAGATCATGGTTCCTAGCTATTAGGAACTCATGTTCTGTCTCTCCTCACAGAATAGGGAGTTGTGTGTTTACACTCACACACACACGTCCCTGTTCTGCCTCTCGTGCCTGCGATCGCTCGTGGCCGGCGGTCATCGCGACCCTCGGCTACTAGCATCGGCACCCCCCGCAGTGCAGTGCACTTAAAGGAGCCGACATATAGCTACAATGACTCGTGGGATCGTACCTACCTTCCACAGTATAATGACGGTGGCTGGTCAGCGAGCGGGTAAAATGTTTCTGCGTTTTTGATGGGAAATGTTGACATGTGCCCCACATTTCCCATGGTCACCTGAGTACATCCCGGCTTATTTAAATTTAAAATGTAATCTCCCGATGGCAAGTAAAGCAACAAAAATGCTTTTACATCAGGTGCCACGTGCTGCTACCATACCACAGAAAAACCAGACCCAAATACTGTCACTTGGGCAATGCCTAGCCCTATACAAATATTGGCATTTTAGAAAGTCTGTATTGACAAAGGATTGGTCACATCTACTACATGACAGGCCATGCCTAAGGACTAACGTCTGAAACGCGTAAGCTATTTTACAGCTTTGTACATGCGTTTAATAAAGAAATATTATTTCCCAAGGCGTCTTTCAGGACAGCACCTGAGAGATAGCGACTCCACCCTCCTCGTTAGGAAACACCTTCTTCCTCCAGACTTTAAAGGGAGGCGCCTCCCTACCACACATCAGTTTTTGTGTTTCCTCCGGCCCGGAGGGAACACCTTTTGGGAAGGAGTCTGTTTCTCTTAGGTGTTCCTGAGGGACTAGGCTTCTTTCCCTTTTTCTCCTCCTTTAGAGACCCGCTGTCCTCCCGACCTACCCACGCCTCGTCAGCGGTAGCAAGCGGGCTCCTCTTCCCCTCTTGTGCTCGGAGAGAGCCGAAGACTCGGTGGCCCGCACGTTCATAGGCGCGGCGGCGCGCGTGTGCCGCCGCCATGTTTGTTTTCGGCGGTCGCGCCGGAAGTGACAGAGCGGGTCATCGGGTCAGCTGAAACGTCGTTTCCGGCGTGGACGCAGGGGGGAGGAGGGAGGACAGGTGCTGGTGCCTATTTCCGCTTCCGGTCCGGTGCAGCTGCACGGCGTGACTCCGGAGGCGGCGCTTAGCCACAAGTGGATCTCTGCACAGCTGATTATGGAAGATTCAGCGTCTGCAGCGGTGGGGACAGGCACAGGCACCAGCAAAGCCCAGGTAAGAGGCAGCAGTTAAAGTCTGCCTTTCTTTTTCTATTTCCTGGCGTTTGGTCTCGCTCTCTCCTTTCTTTTTTCCCCCCTGGTGGCAAGGGGCCTGTCTGGGCACTAGAAGCTGACTGGTTTCTTCTCAGTGCACCTGTGTGGTGATCCCTATCAAAGCTGGGACTGGGTCTCACTAAGGGTTCCCTGGTTTTTTTCCCTTTTTTGTCTTTTTCTTCATAGGCTAAGAGCTCTGACCCAAAGAAAAGATGTCCTTCTTGCAGGGCCAAGCTGGGAGAAAATTGGAAGAAAACCTTATGCAGTCCCTGCATTACTTCTTTAGTTAAAGAGGAATCTGCCTCTGTATGTGAGGATCTGGTGGCCTCTGTAAAGAAGGAGCTGTACGCCACGATCCAGAATTTTCGTGACTCACTAGCAAACCCGGCTGATAGTCAGCCTTCCACTTCAGAGTCTTCCCAGGGGTCTCTCTCAATCCCGGTGTTAGAATCTCTGCCTGAAGACCCTTCAGATAGGGAAAAGCAGTCCACTGCTCTTTCCGTTAAAGATTCGGAAGAGGAGTTGGAGGATTCTGAGGTAGCCCCCTCTAAATTCAAACTGTCCCTTGAAGAGGTCGATGGGCTCCTTAAAGCCATTCATGCTACGCTTGGTTTAAGTGAGGAGAAAAAGGAATTATCACTCCATGACCGCATGTATGCTGGGTTGGATGAGCCTAAGGGCCGAACATTCCCAGTTCATCCGGTCATCTCTGAGGCCATTAGGAAAGAATGGCAGGATCCAGAGAAAAAGCCCTTTTTCTCCAAAGCCCACAAAAGGCGTTTTCCTTTCGAGGAGGACCCTGCAGCAGTATGGAACAAGGTGCCCAGACTGGATGCCGCCTTTTCCCAGGTTTCAAGGTCCACAGATCTGTCCTTTGAGGATATGGGAGTTTTGAAAGATCCGATGGACAAACGCATGGATCTTTTGCTCATAACTGATCATGGCAATCAGTTATGAGCAATTTAAAACCAGCAATGGCCACAACGTGTGTAGCCAGAAATTTAGAATACTGGATTGACCAGTTAAAGTCACATATAGCTGCAGATTCCCCTAAACAGGAAATCTTAGATTCTTTTCCTACCCTGATTACGGCAGTGGCCTATGTTGCAGATGCCTCAGCTGAGGCAATTAAGATATCGGCCAGGTCAGCAGCTCTAACTAATGCTGCAAGAAGAGCCTTATGGCTTAAAACCTGGCCGGGTGACTCGGCTTCAAAGAATAAGCTGTGTGGGTTACCCTTTTCAGGAGACTTGCTCTTCGGCTCTGACCTCGATAATATTCTTGACAGGACAGCCGATAAAAAGAGATCCTTTCCGGTCAAAAAGAAAAAGCAGGTACCAAAGCGTCTTTTTCGACCTCAAAAAACTCAGGATCAGGACAGCAAGTTGCAAGGGAGAAGGAAAAGTTGGTCCGCCCCGAAGCCGAAGGGTAGAGGCGGAATTCTCTTCCGTCCTCCTACACAGGCCAAAAAATCGCAATGACTCGTCTCTGCGGGTGGGCGGAAGATTACAAGAATTTCTTCCGCAGTGGTCAGGGATAACTTCAAATCAGTTTATCCTGACCACTCTCGCGCAGGGTTACTCACTCGAGTTTGTCAACGACCCCCCAAAAAGGTTCCTGATTACCAACACCCCGCGGGATCCAGTAAGGGCCCTGGCCATGAAGTCCTCTCTAGAGGAACTGATGCAACAGGGCGTAGTAGTACAGGTGCCCCTGCAAGAACAGCAGGAGGGGTTTTATTCCCATGTTTTCCTAGTAAAGAAACCGACAGGGAAGTTTCGGTTGATTCTCAACCTAAAACCTTTAAACGAGTCCATAAGGTACAGGAAGTTCAAAATGGACTCAATTTTTTCGGTCAGAAACCTGTTGACGCCAGGATGTTTTATGGCGTCAGTAGATTTAAAAGACGCATACCTACATGTTCCGATCTCTCCCCAGTCTCAGAGGTTTCTCAGGCTGGCGGTGAGGTTGGGGGGTATGGTTCATCATCTCCAGTTCAGGGCCCTACCCTTCGGCCTGTCATCATCTCCCCGAATTTTTACCAAAATAATGGCAGAAGCTTTAGCGCCACTGCGTCTTCAGGGAATCGCAGTTATTCCTTATTTAGACGATCTGCTGTTTTTCGCCCCATCCAGCGAGGAATTGCAGACCAATCTAGGCAAAGCTCGCAGCCATCTGGAGGCGTTGGGTTGGATTTTGAACCTCCAAAAGTCGTCCCTAAACCCATCTCAGGAGATTCGGTTTTTAGGGTTTCTAATAAATTCGGTGGAGCAAAAAATCTTCCTTCCCTTAGACAAAAAGGACAGGATTTCCGGTGCAGTGTCTTTATTACAGACCAGCCAAAATCTGACAGTAAGACAGGTTATGTCAGCTTTGGGAGTTCTGACTTCAGCAATGCCAGCAGTCCAGTGGGCAAGAATGCATTTCAGGTGTCTGCAGGCTTTCCTTCTAAAATCTTGGGATCACACAGTGGCATCCCTAGAGGCAGAGGTGAGAATGTCAACCCAGGTAAAAAGGTCCCTATGGTGGTGGAAAAGACAGGAGGTCTTATCGGAAGGGTTAGTCTGGGCTTTTCCAGTCGGGAAAAGACTAACAACCGACGCCAGTTCCTGGGGGTGGGGAGCCCATCTAGGAACACGTTTCACTCAGGGGTCCTGGGCCAAAGAGGAGACAATAAGGTCCTCAAACTGGAGGGAACTCAAGGCGATTGCCTTAGCTCTGGAGTTGTTTGTTCAGGAACTTCAGTCCCATCACGTCCAGGTCCTAACAGACAATGCCACGGCAGTGGCTTATTTAAACAGACAGGGGGGTACAAGAAGCAGGTCGCTTCAGGTACTGGCCATGGAGATTCTTCGGTGGGCGGAAAAACATTTGTTATCCCTATCAGCAGTCCACCTAAAAGGGGATCTAAACAGGGTAGCGGACTTCCTAAGCAGAAACGCTATTCGGGAAGCAGAATGGTCTCTAAACCCGGAGGTATTCACAATGATTGCCGGAAAATGGGGTTTACCAGAAGTAGACCTGTTCGCCTCAAGGGTGAACGCCCAGGTTCCCCAGTTCTTTTCCCTGGACAGTCGCGATGGCTCGCTGGGCACAGATGCGCTAGCTTATCCATGGGAATTTCGTCTTTGCTATGCTTTCCCCCCATTTCAGTTAATCCCGTTAATTTTAAGAAAAATTCAGAGGGAGAAGGTACCAGTCATTCTAATCACGCCCTTTTGGCCAAAAAGGGCTTGGTTTTCGACAGTTCTAGGCCTGGCAATCAAGCCTTGTTGGCGTCTGCCCCTCAGACACGATCTGTTGTTGCAGGGCCCAGTGAACCATCCAGGAGTGGCCAGCCTGGCTCTCACGGCCTGGTTTCTGAAAGGCAGCTCCTTAGGAGCAAGGGGTTTTCCAACCGTTTGATCTCGACCCTTTTAGCAAGTAGGAAAAGGGTTACGAGGGCCATTTATTCTAAGGTCTGGAAGCGTTATAAAACTTGGTGTTTGTCAGCCGCCCAGGTGCCAGGGAGCCTTGTCTCCATCTTGGAGTTTTTACAAGATGGTGCAGACAAGGGACTGGCAGTTAGTACCCTGAAGGTGCAGGTAGCAGCCCTGACGGTGTTCTTAGAAAAATCTGTGGCCTCAGATCCGCTGGTGATCAGGTTCTTTAGAGCTCTTAAAAGATCTAGGCCAGCTCCTGTTAAGGTTTTTCCTAGATGGGATTTGTCGGTAGTCCTACAGTCTCTAACAAAAGGGCCTTTTGAGCCTCTTGTGGAGGCTTCCCTTAGGTTTCTCACATTAAAAACCGTGTTTCTGATTGCCATTGTCTCTGCACGCAGGATCAGTGAGCTAAATGCTCTGTCAATTAAAGAACCATATCTTTCCATTTTTCCTGACAGAGTTATTCTTAGAACAGATGCAAAATTCTTACCGAAGGTAGCTTCAGTTCAGAACCGTATACAGGACATAGTACTGCCAACGTTTTGTGTTAACCCCAAAGGAAATAAGGAGACTTCTTTCCATACTTTGGACGTCAGAAGGACTCTGCTGAGTTATTTAGAAAGGACGGAGTCCTTCAGGCGTTCAGATTCACTGTTTGTACTCTTCTCAGGAAGAAAAAAGGGTTTTCAGGCTTCTAAAGTTACTTTAGCTAGATGGCTGAAATTAGCTATCTCAGAGGCATATTCCCAGGCAGGGTTATCTCCTCCAGCAGAAATTTGTGCACACTCAACCAGAGCTCTGGCGTCCACGTGGGCAGAGAGAGCTGGTGCCACCCCTGAGCAGATCTGCAAGGCGGCGACGTGGTCGAGTTTTCACACATTTGTGAAACATTATAGACTGGATCTCACTTCTGCCAGCGATCAGGCGTTTGGCAGAAAGGTCCTGCAAGCTGTTGTCCCGCCCTAAGGGGTAAGTCTCTGTTATCCTCTCAGGTGCTGTCCTGAAAGACGCCTTGGGAAAGACCAAGTTAGACTTACCGGTAACTTGTTTTCCAGAAGTCTTTCAGGACAGCAAGCATCCCGCCCTATGGTATTATATTATGCTACGCTGTGACTAACGTATGTGTTTATGTGTTCCAGCCGGGGCCGGAGGTTCTCTTCTACAACTGATGTGTGGTAGGGAGGCGCCTCCCTTTAAAGTCTGGAGGAAGAAGGTGTTTCCTAACGAGGAGGGTGGAGTCGCTATCTCTCAGGTGCTGTCCTGAAAGACTTCTGGAAAACAAGTTACCGGTAAGTCTAACTTGGTCTTTTACTATTTTGGATGTCATCCTGAGTGCTGACCATCCCTTTCCTTTATTCTGTTGATAGGTTGGGTGGGAAGCTGGGGGGGTTGTGTCCTATACCTGTAAGTTCAGGATTCTTGGGGGCTTTCAGTAGTGCAGTGTTTACCCAGGATTGCCCACTTTATGTCTGTGCCTGCTCCAACCTTACTTGCTCTGAAGATTTTGGGGTTTCTCTTTAAAAGAACAACCTGCTAAGGTTTAATCCACTTTAGTCCAAATGAATTCACGTCTATTGTTTTGTTTTCTGTTTAGGAAAATTTTCTTTTTTTTATAACCAGAATGCTCTGTGTTTTGTTTTCTATGAAAATAAAGAAGAAAAAAATACTATACGGTTGCTTTGTATTTATGAAATGTAAAAAAAAAGGAACGTTATAAGGCACTTAGAAGCTCCCTACTATACACATGTGCATGTGTAGGTCCTGCACTGGCTTCTCCAGTTCCACCATCCTATCACAGACAATACGACACCACAAGCACTGATGAAGATTTCACATTATTAAAAAAATGCAGCAAGGAAGATGGGACTGCAAAGTAGAGCTGCACAATTAATGGTCAAGAATCATTATCGCAATCTTGACTGAAGTGTTTCACAATTCTTTCTATGCAAATAATTCTCTCTGCTCTTCTGAAGCCACAGCGGTAAGGAAGAGAAAAACTGGGCAGTCTGCCAAGAATCAAAACATCTTTATATTTTCATAATCGATTAGTTGGCCAATTATTGTTTCGATTAATCAGTTAATAATCTTAAAAAAAAAAAGAAAAGTGGGTCAAATTGACGTTCATTTTCAACCACAGTGACGGGAGTTGAACTTAAAGCGGAGGGCCGTTTAAAAAAAAAAAAAAAAGTCAGCAGCTGCAAACACTGCAGCTGCTGACTTAATCAGCCCACTTACCTGTCCAGGCCGCCCGCGATGTGGGCCGACCCATCCCTCGGCTCTCGGGTCCCGGCGCCGCCATTCCTTGTAAGGGAAACAGGCAGTGGAGCCTTACGGCTTCACTGCCCGTTTCCTACTGCGCATGCGCAAGTCATGCAGCGCTTTGTGAATGGGACGCGCTGTGTTCTGGAACACACAGTTCCCAGAACACAGCGCGACCCATTACCCAGAAGATGCGGAGGAGAGAAGAAAGAAGATCTCCGCGGAGGAGGAAGAGGAATATTAGGATTATGTGCCTAGCAACAGGCACTTCTGGTAAGTAAAAAAAAAATTTTTCTTTCATTTTTATTTTTTTTAGATTTTTAATATTTTTTTTTTTTTCAGGGTGGCCCTCCACTTTAAGTATAAACATTGTAACAATTTGTCAATGGAATAGACTTTGTGTGTAAATGAAAAAAGCTTAGCCACTTGAATACTAATCCTTTTTCTGACATTTGTTGATTTCAAGTTAAAATGTATTTTTTGCTAGAAAATTACTTAGAACCCCCAAACATTATAATATATATATTAATAGACACCCTAGAGAATAAAATGGTGGTTGTTGCAATATTTTATGTCACACTGTATTTGCACAGCGGTCTTTCAAATGCAATTTTTTGGGAAAAATGACTTTAATGAATTTAAAAAAAACTAACTAACCAGTAAAGTTAGCCCATTTTTTTTTTATTTTTTTTTTGTATAACGTGAAAGATTTTATGTCGCAAGAATCGTGAAAGAATTGTGATCTTTTTATTCTAAGCAAATAAATCGTGATTCTTATTTTGGCCAGAATCGTGCAGCTCTACTGCAAAGTGATTTAATTTGATGTAAAATTAACCCACCTTTGCTTCAAACATCCAATAACATGCAAAGGGATTAAACCCGAACTTCACTATCTCAACCAACACTGACTATGTGTATTCCTTATGCTGCTAGCATCAGTAAATATATAGGAAAGTATGTCATATTTTACTTTTTTTTTTTAATTAAAATTTTTTCTACATTTCTTCAGTTACTTCCTAGTTTCCACGCCTAGGCAAATTATGTCAAAAATACCTTCAGGAAGGAAGGAGGAGTTTTCAAAGCTGAGCACACTCTCCTGGATGAGTTAAGGGCAGATGGATTCCTGGAAGTAAATGCTAAATTAATCACCTGCCCTTACTCAAGATGGCCACAGCCAGAAATGCTAGGAGGGTGTTTTTCAAAGTGCTGTCTGAACAAAATAAAGTATGGAGACATGAAGGATGGGCGAGTTTATGTTGAATATTAAAAATGAAATGGCGTTTTTGGAGAAAAGAAAAAAGACTTCCTAAAGCAAATTGTACTCTTCAACAAATTTCCTCCTTTAGTGTAAAGTTCAGAAATCAACCCATGGATTTATTAGTAGGCCCTTGGATCCATGTTTCCAAAATTGTGAGCTTGGCAGGTAGATCAGTCAGTCCCCTTCCAAGTTTCTTGAAAGGATATTGGGGATGAAGGGTGAACACAGCATTTGTGCCATGACTAGAGATGGATTTAGGCAAAAGGGGTTCCTAGGTAAGGTAGTAACTTTGTTTTCTCCATCCCTTCAATTGATATTGATAAGGGTTGCAGTTTGTCCAGAGAAGCTGCCCTATTTGCCTTATCTGTACTGGCATGGCCCTTCCATTCAGATCGCACGCACCTCCAAGCACATCTCTCTTCTGAAGTGACAGGTAGGTGAACAACCACTTCACTATCCTTCTGCTTTATGGTTATGAATAGGGATGAGCCGAACACCCCCTGGTTCGGTTCGCACCAGAACTTTCGAACGGACCCCAAATTTGTACGAACCCCATTGAAGTCTATGGGACTCGAACGTTCGAAATTAAAAGTGCTAATTTTAACGGCTAATATGCAAGATACTGTCCTAAAAAGGGTTTGGGGACCTGGCTCCTGCCCCAGGGGACATGGGTCAATGCCTAAAATGTTTTTAAAAATGGCCGTTTTGGCGGGAGCACTGATTTTAATGACGATTAAAGTGAAAAAAAAGTGAAATATTCCTTTAAATATGGTGCCTGGGGGGTGTCTGTAGTATGCCTGTGAAGTGCCACGTGTTTCCCGTGTTTAGAACAGTCCCTGCACAAAATGACATTAAACGGAAATAACATCATTGAAAACTGCTTGCGGTTTTAATGTTATATCTGGTTCCTGCAATATGGTTGAAAATAATTGAGAAAAATGGCATGGGTAGCCCTCCCTGCCCATTACCAGCCCCTTTGGGTCTTGTACGTATATTAAGGGGAACCCCGTACCCATATTAAAAAAAGGAAATGCGTGTGGCCCCCAGGCCCTATATACTCAGAACAGCAGTATACAGGCGGTGCAAACAAGACAGGGACTGTGTAGGTTTGTTGTGTTAAGTTGAATCTGTTTGTAATTTTCAACTGGTACATTTTTAAAGTGTAGCTCCAGTCAAAAAAACTATTTTTAAGCTTTTTGGAAAACATAGGGAAGGGTTATCACCCCTGTATAATTTGTTTTGTCGTCCATCTTTTTTCATCTCGCTGTTGTCTCCTTCCGTTTGCAAGTAGGAGATGTTTGTAAGTTGGATGTTTGAAAGTAGGGGCCTGCCCTATATGCTCTGCAGAAATGGCGGAACAAGGTGTTGGTTTTGCCACAACATTGTAAGCCCTCAAAGTGACTCTTGGTGGGCGCTGGAGCGCCCTGCTGTGAACGATTATATCAAGAATTGTAATTACATACCATTGTTGAACAGTGGTAGAAAAATTGACCTTTGGTGGTTGTGGTGCTGGTGCCACAACACTATAAGTCCTTACAGTTACTCTGGGTGGGCACAGGAACGGGCCCTCCTGTGAAATATTATATCAAGAATTGTAATTACATGTCCCTGTTAAACAGGGGCAGAAAAATTGGGCCTTAGGCACTGGTGCTGGTGCCACCACACTGCAACCTCTCCCATATACTCTAGTTTTATTGCAGGAATTAGCCCTGCTGCAAAGCATTGCATAAAAAATTGTAATTAAACGCCCCTGTTAAACCGGGGCAGAAAAATTGGGCTGATGGCATCACCCAGAACCAGAAATGTTCTTCCAACATATCAGCGGAGGAGGAAGAGGATAGACAATCAACATAACAGGACAGTCACTCAGCATCAGCATAGGCAGTCTTGAAGGGATGTGATATTTCAAAAAAAAATTATTCGGTTACATCAGCTTCAGGTGCTTGGTAGCTGTGGGTGATCCAAGACTGATTCATCTTGATGAAGGTCAGTCGATCAACTGATTCGGTGGACAGGTGCACCCTGTGATCAGTAACAAAGCCACCAGCAGCACTGAAGGTGCGTTCCGAAAGAACGCTGGATGCAGGACAGGCCAGTAGCTCAATTGCATACTGTGCAAGCTCTGGCCAGTGATCCATCCTCAAGACCCAGTAAGCCAGAGGATTTTCGGTGGGAAAGGTGTCCAAGTCTGACCTTGCCCCTAGGTATTCCTGCACCATGTAAATCAGACGCTGGCGATGGTTGCTGGAACCGATCATACCTTGGGGCTGCGGACTAAAAAATTGTCTGAAAGCATCAGACGGCCACCTTCTCCACCGCTCCTTCTGACCGATGCCTCAGCAACACGTTGTCCAGGACCAGGAGTTTGTAACCTCCCAGTCTCTGGGAACGCGTTGCACAGACCTTTCTGCAAGGCCTCCCGGAGATGTCTCATCCTCTGCTCCCTCTGCGATGGCAAGATAAGGTCGGCAACCTTACCCTTGTACCGTGGATCAAGGAGAGTGGCCAGCCAGTAATGGTCCCTCTCCTTGATCCGAAGAATACGAGGATCCTTCCGCAGGCTTTGCAGGATCAGGGAGGCCATGCAGCGTAGGTTAGCTGAGGCATTCTGTCCGGAGTCCTCTGGGTCACTAAGGGCAACATGATCCGCAGCTACCTCCTCCCAGCCACGTACAAGTCCACGTGTTTCTTGGGACTGTAAATCATCCCTACAAGACTGCTGCTGCTGATGCTGAGTGCCAGCCTCCACCTCCATGCTGACACAATCATCCTCCTCCTCCTCTTCCTCCTCCTCATCCTCTTCCTGTGTCATGGGTGGCACAGCAAGAACACTGTCTGGATAAAGGGGGCCTTGAGAGGCAAGGAAGTCCTCCTCTTCCTGCCTCTGTTCTGCCTCAAGTGCCCTGTCCATTATTCCACGCAGCGTATGCTCCAAGAGGTGGACAAGAGGTACAGTGTCACTGATGCATGCACTGTCACTGCTCACCATCCTTGTGGCCTCCTCAAATGGTGACAGGACAGTGCATGCATCCCTGATCATGCCCCACTGGCGTGGTGAGAAAAAACCGAGCTCCCCTGACCCTGTCCTGGTGCCGTAGTCGCACAGGTACTCATTGATGGCCCTCTGCTGCGTGTGCAGCCGCTGCAGCATGGCCAACGTTGAGTTCCACCTGGTGGGCATGTCACATATAAGGCGGTTCTTGGGCAGGTTCAACTCCTTTTGGAGCTCAGCCAGCCGAGCACAGGCATTAAATGATCGGCGGAAATGCACACAGACTTTCCTGGCCTGCTTCAGGACATCCTGTAAGCCGGGGTACCTGCCCAAGAACCGCTGCACCACCAGGTTAAGGACGTGAGCTACACAGGGCACATGGGTCAGTTGTCCCTGTCGGAGGGCAGAGAGGAGGTTGGTGCCATTGTCACAAACCACCATTCCTGGCTTAAGCTGGCGTGGCGTCAACCACCTCTCGGCCTGCCCCTGCAGAGCTGACAAAACATCCGCCCCAGTGTGGCTCCTGTCCCCAAAACAAACCAGCGCAAGCACGGCATGGCATCGTTTTGCCTTCGTACTTGCATAGCCCCTGGAACGCCGCTGGTTCTGAGGACAGAGCACTGGAAGAGGCCATGGAGGAAGAAGAAGAGTAGGGGGTGGAGGAGAGAGGTGTGTCACAACCAATAGTAGCATTTTGGAGGCGTGGTGGCGGAACAACCTCCAACACTACTGCACCTTGTCCTGCATCCTTCCCAGCTGCCAGAAGAGTGACCCAATGGGCCGTGAAAGACAGGTAACGTCCCTGTCCATGCCTGCTGGACCATGAGTAATATGCACCTTACCACTGACCGCCCTGTCCAGCGAGGCAAGGACATTGCCTTCCACATGCCGGTAGAGAGCCGAAATCGCCTTCCGTGAGAAAAAGTGGCGTTTGGGGACCTGCCACTGAGGAACCGCACATTGTACAAACTCACGGAAGGGGGCCCGAGTCTACCAACTGAAAAGGCAGCAGTTGAAGTGCTAGCAATTTAGCCAAGCTAGCATTCAACCGCTGGGCATGTGGATGGCTGGGAGTGAACTTCTTTCGCCGGTCCAGCAGCTGGGGCAGGGACATTTGCCTGCTATAATCGGATGTGGGTGTACTGCTAGCAGAGTGCCCGGAAGCACTTTGCTGTGACACACCTAATTCTACACCTTCATTCCTCTCAGAGCAGGTTTCAGAGAGGACTGAAGGTCTAGTGGGGTTGGAGATGCCAGCTGATGAGGAGCAAGGAGAGGTCCGCTTTGTTCTTTGGTGTGGGTCTTTGAGGTACGCTTGCCAACGAGCTGCATGCCAGGTCAACATATGTCTGGTCAAGCATGTGGTGCCCAAGCGGCTGATGTTTTGGCCACGCGAGATACGCTTGAGACATATGTTGCAAATAGCAGCGGTGCGATCTGATGCACTCGTCTCAAAAAAGGCCCACACCAAAGAACTTTTAGAATAACGCGCAGAGGCAGCGCCCTGCACAGGCGGAGCTCTGTGGTGTGATTCAGTCGGTGTGCTGCCCCTAAGCTGGCCCCCGGAGGGCATCCTGCCTCGTTGGACATGTGCCTCCTCCTCCTCCTCCTCTTCCTCCTCCTCTCTCCTAGCAGGCACCCACGTGGAGTTAGTGCCCTCATCATCCCCTCTCTCTTCATCGCTGTAGCCAACCTGGCAGTATGCTGCAGCTTGTGGAACATGACTGCCAGATTGCTGTCCTTCTTGAGCATCCCCTCTCTCTGCATTCACGCTACTGCCTTCCTCTAGCTGAGTGTCATCATCAGAGCCTACAAAACATTGGGCATCCTCCTGGAGCATGTACCCAACACTGTGCTCAAAGAGTTCAGGAGACTCCTCAGGAGGACGTGGTGGGTCTAGGGAAGGAGTCACTGATGATGACATTGAGAGGAGGGAAGATGATGCGTTGGCAGCTGCTTTGCTAGTCCCCTGAGACTGGGTGAGAGAGGATGAGGAGGATGAAGAGGGCTTGGTCATCCACTCTACCAAGTCGTTGGCATGTTGCGGTTCAACATGTCCAGCTGCCAAAAAGAAGGACAAGCGTGTCCCATGGCCACGTGCTGATGACAATGCACCGCGTCCACAACCAGCACTGTTGTCTCTAGACACAGAGCCTGCTTGCCCTCTTTTATCGGCTCGCACCTGTCTGCCTCTCTTTGCTGGCCTTCCAGACATGGTAATGGCCTGAAGGGAGTTGGGTAAAACAGCAGTTGGGTAGTGTATATTGTGCTGGAGGCACACAACACCCACTAACTCCTGCAGATGTCTTTATTATAGAACACCAGAGATAAAGGGGTATACTGTAATGGAGTCACACAACACCCACTAAGCCCTGCAGATGGCTCTATTAGAGAACAGCAATAAACGGTAAATACAGGTGTATATTGTGCTGGAGGCACACAACACCCACTAACTCCTGCAGATGCCTTTATTATAGAACACCAGAGATAAAGGGGTATACTGTAATTGAGTCACACAACACCCACTAAGCCCTGCAGATGGCTCTATTAGAGAACAGCAATAAAGGGTAGATACAGGTGTATATTGTGCTGGAGGCACAAAAAACCCACTAACTCCTGCAGATGCCTTTATTATAGAACACCAGAGATAAAGGGGTATATACAGATGTATACTGTGCTGTGCTGGAGGCACACACAACTTCCAATAACTCCTGCAGATGGCAAGTGGGCTCAAATAGATAAGAGCTATGTAGGTGGATATAGCGCTGTGTACTGGGTACAGAGCACGCAGACAGCACGCACAAGCTCCTAACACTACTGACTGCAAGCTCTATTATAAAAGATAGATCACTAGCTATATAGGTGAGGTGAATATAGCGGTGTATACTGCGGTCAGGGCAAGCAGACAACAACCACTACAGAAGAGCAAGATCGAAAATCGGCCTATAACGATCGGTGTGTACTGTGTTGAAGGTACACAGAACACCCACTAACTGCTTCAGACGCCAACACACTACACAAGGCCGCCGCGCTGGCGGCCTTATATAGTGTGGGGCATGTACTACACAGCCTGAGCTATGATTGGCCACAGGCATCCTGCCTGTGGCCAATCATGGCTCTCCTCGCTGCTGGCGCTGTGATTGGCCAAGCATGCGGGGTCACAGTGCATGCTTGGCCAATCATGAGCCAGCAATGCACTGCGATGACGCAGTGCATTGTGGGCCGTGTGCGCCACGCGAATTTGGCACGAACGGCCCATAATGTTCGGAATTCGCCGAACAGGCGAACAGCCGATGTTCGAGTCGAACACGAAGCTCATCCCTAGTTATGAATGTTTCTGAGCTTGCTGGACATCCAGGGTCCTTAGGCTCCTGTCTAGGTTGCCTTGTGATTGGTTGGCTCTCGCCCTGATTATAGTTTCTCTCTTGAACTCTGTCTCCTGAGCATATCAGGAGAATATGACTGAGTCTCTATAGAGCTGGTGCAAATTGCACAGGAGTCTTGTGTGTCAGTCCTGTGTGTCTTTTGATCCATTTCACGTCCAAATTCGGGCTGAAATTGTGACTGGAGACGCATCCGACTCCTGCGAAGAGCCGCTGCGTTCTCAAGTGTGAACCCAGCCTTATAGGAGTTCACATAAGATAATACTTTATTGTCATTGTGTACATACCATGACATTTCTCATGGTAATCTTTACAACAGCAGTATTAAAATACGTTTTTTTTTTTTTAACACAGCCGCAAATGCATACTTGCTAACATATGCACACATCCTTAAATATAGGAAAAAATATATTTTCAAAAAGCAAAAATGTTACAATTTTAAAACTCTGCCCAGGGTGTATTTAACCACATGCCGACCAGCCGCTGTCCTCATACTGCGGCAGGTCAGCTCGTTCCCGCAAGTTGCCGTACCAGCGATTCGCTTTAACCGCTATAGCAGGAGGCCTGCGCCCGCTGCGGGAGATGATGCGCACGGCCGCAGTTTAAGGGGGGGAAATCTTCCACAGCCGAAGGGGTTAAAAACAATACAGCCCTTGGGGAAAAAATGACTTCAAGTGATTAGCGTATGTTCTATGTGTCCTATACACACTTTTATTTATTTATTTCACGTGGAATATTGTTGAATATTTACATCCATGTGCACAGTAACCACTGCAAGGGAGTTTTTACTTCTCCAGAATAGTGTTGTTTAGTCATAATGAGCCTAGTTTGCCAGCCAGATCCTGCAAGTGCAAAAGATAGCCGGCCAACACAGCTGTGCCAACAACCCCACCACCACCACTGTGCATGAGAGGAGCCTCTGCATCATCCCAGCCCTGGCCTTCAAGATATCAGATGCCGGCATGCAACTTTCACACTCTTTGTCTGTGAGATCGTGAAACTCCAGTTTTGTTGGAGAAAGGAAACATTCTTTTTGAAGTCAAATACACTAATCAGCCATAACTTTATAAACCCTGACAAATAAACTGAATAATGTTAATTATCTTGTTACAACAACCATAAGGCTCTGTTCACATTTAGGCATCCCAGATCCCCCCAAAAAATGCCAGTAAATCGATACGCTCAGGTGTAAATGGAGCCTTAAGCCCCATACACACTATCAGATTTTCTGCAGATTTTTTTCCTTCAGATTTACCAAAACCATATAATATGAGGTCAAACCTTAGGAATTTCAATTTGTATGCAATCAGATAGGCCCTTGCACTACATGGTTTTTCGTAAATCTGAAGACAAAAATCAGCAAAAAATTTGATATGCCCTGTACACACGGTCAGATATTCAGACAAAAAAATCCATTGGATTTTTTTCGAAGGATTTTGGCCCAAACTTGTCTAGCATACACACGGTAGCACAAATTTTTAGGAAAATGTGATCATTCAGAACAAGGTGACGTAAACCACGTACGTCGGAACTATAAAGAGGCCAGAAGTCAATAGCTTTCGTCTCGTAATTTAATCTGAGCATGCGTGGCACTTGTTGTCGGAAAATTTTAGATCCAGCTCTCAAACTTTGTGTGTTGTAAATTCCGATGGAAAAAAGTCAGATGGAGCCCACACACGATTGGATTTTCCGACAACGTGATCCGATCGCACATTTTCTTGAAAGTCTGCACTGCGATCATGGGGGGAGGGGGCGGCGAACATCGAGTTCCGCCGGGTGTGCGCCCACAATTCCACATGCATGGACTGACGTACAGGTACGTCTGTATGTGCAGCCAAGCCACCTTGCCGCAGTATATATGCGGAAGGCGGTCGACAAGTGGTTAAATAAACTCTGCGGCTGGGAAAACGCAAGGTGTGTACACGGCAATACTCTCTTCCTGGCAAGCTGTCAGCTTTTACCCCATGTGATTTTCCTGCGGTTTCCCACACCCGCAAATACGCGGCATTTTTTATATGCATGGGGGTGCCTTTATGAATAAATGGCAGCCCTGCATGTTTTTACTGAGCAGAGCATTTTGACTGCCAGTAAGGGAATCACCGTGATTCCCACCGGCAATAGTGTGAACCTAGCCTTACATATTACTTTGGGGTCTATTCACTAACGGATTCTGCATGCGATATTCATCAAAGTAAAATATTGACTGTGAGGTAAATAACACAAAAAAGAGATAACTCATTAAAGTCAATTCACTAAGCTGCTGTTTACAGCAGTGCGACTTGTGCGATTTTACAGTTCAAATTGCATGACAATTGCTGGAAATTGAGCCGCTCATGATGCAGCGATTATGAAAAAGGTTCCTGGACTAATTTTTACCAATGTTTATTGTGACTTGTATAGACTTCTGTTAAATGAAGTGTACATATTCGCCAGCACGCCATGGATCAACAATTGCAGACAGATCACATCACAGGGATGAGTGCAATGTTTCGGAACCACGCAGGACCCATTTGTCAGGCATGCGATTCTGTTAACAGAAGTCAAAAGCCGCAATGAAATCAGCAGTGCAAATTGCAATGATTGTGCGGCTTAAAAATCACGCTGAAGTAGTGCAATTTCAAAGCAGCACCAGTGTCAACGAGGGCTAAAGATCACACACACACATGTTATTTATCACCTGTCAGTATTTTAGCAAAGTACAAAATAACAATGAGGGAACTCTGCACTGCCAGTAAATAAAAGTATACAATGTATCAGTGTGGAAATGTTCTGCTCTAAGCTCAGAAATGAAAAAAATGGTAGCATTTTACCAGAAGAAGTTCTGTATGCTAGAAAGTTTTCTGTTTCATAATATGTCTGTGTGCATTTATTTACACAACTAATTGAAGCCCTCCTTCACATTGAGATTGAATGTAGCTTTGAAATCAATGCGACTTCAGGTGCGACTTAGAAGACATCTGTGTGGTTTCATGCATAGACGTCTATGCAAGTTGCACGTGAAATCGCCAAAAGTAGTGCAGGAACTGCTTTTTCAAATCGATGCAGCACCGCAAAGTTGGCGTCGCACCAATTTGAACACTCCCATTGCCAACAATAGGGTATAACTTGTCATGTGATTTGACCTGGTGATGGAGGCTTTAAAGCGAACTTTCCCTTTTTTGGAGTGAATCCCGCTTTCAAGGATCTGTACAAATCTTTATTTCAGATCCTCACCTGCATTTGGTAAAAGCGAGTATAAGGGGTGGGGAGGAATCTTGCCTTTCACAATCGCATAATCAGTCCCGAGGTTTTAATAAGAGACGTTTCCTCCCTCCCATATACACCGTTCCACCTCAACATCCTGCAGAGATTCCTGGTGCAAGACCTGACTGGGGATGCTGGGAATATGACTTCAGGCTCTAAGCAGATACATGGGAAATTGGTGCATCAACCCAGGGTCGGTGCTACCACTAGGCAAACTAGGCAGCCACCTAAGGTGCCCGGCCACTGGTGTTAGTACTCTCTTCTCTCTGCAGTAAGAAACTAAGTCTCAGCAGGCAGCCGCTGCTCTGTTCACGCAGTGTCAGAGGTGCAGCTGCGGCATAGGACTGTGTCTGTGTCCCGACTCCCGAATTAGATTGTTGCATTCATGAGCCCTGGTGAGGCTACATTGATGGGCCCTGGTGAGGCTGCATTGATGGGCACTGGTGAGGTTGCATTGATGAGCGCCGGTGAGGCTGCATTGATGGGTGCCGGTGAGGCTGCATTAATGAGCACTGGTGAGGCTGGATTGATGGGCACTGGTGAGGCTGCATTGATGAGTGCCAGTGAGGCTGCATTGATGAGCGCCGATGAGGCTGCATTGATGAGTGTTGGTGAGGTTGCATTGATGAGCGCCGGTGAGGCTGCATTGATGAGCGCCGGTGAGGCTGCATTGATAAGCGTTGGTGAGGCTGCATTGATGAGCGCCGGTGAGGCTGCATTGATGAGCGCCGATGAGGCTGCATTGATGAGCGCCGGTGAGGCTGCATTGATGAGCGTTGGTGAGGCTGCATTGATGAGCGTTGGTGAGGCTGCATTGATGAGCGCCGGTGAGGCTGCATTGATGAGTGTTGGTGAGGCTGCATTGATGAGCGCCGATGAGGCTGCATTGATGAGTGTTGGTGAGGCTGCATTGATGAGCGCCGATGAGGCTGCATTGATGAGTGTTGGTGAGGCTGCATTGATGAGCACCTGTGAGGATGCATTGATGAGCGCCGGTGAGGCTGCATTGATGAGCACCTGTGAGGCTTCATTGATGAGCGCCGGTGAGCGTTGGTGAGGCTGAAAAAAAATCTGACAACCATGTATTTATAGATTGGAATAGAAAGGCCATTTTTAGAGGAAATTTGTCTTTTTTTTTTAAATCTCATTTTGAAAATGTCCGATGCCTGGCACCAACTTACAGACACAACAGATCTGGCCCGGCATGTGGATATATGTGATCAGTATAGTTGTCTGAAAATACAATAGAAATACATTACAACACATGACATCACTTCTGTTTTTTTATTCTGTCATAGAGAATTTTCAATGAGTGATTAGCATACAAAAAAAAGACATGACGATCTGTCGCCTGATTTTCGGACGGTAGGAATGGCAGCCCCCATACTTCGTTGGGTATAGTTCTCTTTATTATATTAGATGTCATTGTCAGACAATAAAAGAAGGGTTCTGATTGGTTGCCATGCACACTTTAACACTGTGAATGGCACAGAGAAGGACAATAATGAACCGATCCGTCCTCTATAGTAGGTTGCTGATGAGCATCTTGCCCGTCACGTGGCCAGGTCACGTTATCCGCTCCATCGCAGTTGCCCTTGAACAGGGCCGAGCTTCAAGCCTGGAAGTTGATTCCCTGACAGACACAACAGTCCACCAATCGGCGCTTCCGCTGCCGCGCCTCGCCCAATCTCTAGAGGCGGTGGGCGTGGCTCGGGCCTCGCTGTCGCAGGCGTGCTGTAGGCTGGTTGCTGTGGCTCCGGGATGTGGCAGCAGGTGGTACGCGGTGTGTCGGCGGGTCTGGCCAGGTGTCTGCGCTCCTGCCGGCCTCCGGTGTGTCACCATGGGAGCAGCCAGCAGAGGGAGAGCAGGAGCCTCCTCCGGGGTGTCTTCTACAGGAACAGGCCGGGGAGGACAGGAAGGCTGCTGGCCGCATTCACTGGGGCCTTCCTATGGGAAGAAGAGCGAGTGAGAGAGGAGGAGATCCTGAGGTGAGCCCTGGAGGACTACAACTCCCAGCATGACCTGTGTGTACTCGAGGGCAGTGTGTCTGCATGGACCGGAGGACAATGCATCCTCTATGACAGGGGTAATACCATCCTCCAGACTATAGGGGGCAGGACTGTGCTCACCAGGAGCAGAAAATGGCCCAACATTAGTGTCCAGTCATTGGTGTCAGTGAAATACACTGCGTCCTATCGTTGGTGTCAGCAGGGGTGGACTGACCACTCGGGCACTGCCCGAAGGCCCCATGCCACTAAGGGGCCCCATCAGGGTTGCCAGCCTCAATAAAACCAGGAACAGTATGTAAAAATATGTGTTTTTTTTTTTTATCCCAAGATTATAGCTGCCCCACCTCTCCAGTACCGTATCTGTGTGTATACTGTGTGGCCCCATAATCTTCTCCTATTGCCCGGGGGCCCCATGAGTTGTCAGTCCGCCGCTGGGTGTCAGTGAAATACACTGTGTCCTGTCGTTGGTGCCATTAGGGGGATTATTGTGCCCCTTTAGTGTCAGTGGATGAAATGGTTCCTCAAGGGCCAGTTAAAAGCGAAGACCCCCCCCCCCTTAGGCCGCAGTTTGGAGACCACTGCTCTATAGAGCCTGCACCACAAGCCTTAAAGAGGGATTCCACCTAAAAAAAAATATTAAAAGCCAGCAGCTATAAATACTACAGCTGCTGACTTTTAATAAATGGACACTCACCTGTCCCGGGTTCCAGCGATGCCGAGGCCGATCGATCGCTCGGCTGCTGCCGCCACCATTCTAGGTGAGGGAATCAGGAAGTGAAGCGAATCGGCTTCACTTCCCGGTTCCAAACTGCGCATGCGCGAGTCGCGCAGCGCAATAGGAATTGTCCGCGCTGTCACTGGGACCCGTGTGTGTCCCAACAGACAGCGCGGCAGGACAGGAAATTACATAGACTCCCACGGGAGTCTATGCCCGGAAGTGGGTGTAAATACCTGTCTTTGACAGGTATCTCCACCCCCCAACCCCCTGTAAGGTGCGAATTGTGACACCGGAGGGGGGGGAGGGTTCAGATCAGCGGAAGTTCCACTTTAGGGTGGAACCCCGCTTTAAGTCCACAATACTTACCTTTCCTCAATTGGTCTGATGTTCATTGCCAGCTCCTTCCAGGTTGCTGGGCTGTGGCCGCTTCCACTGACTGGTAAGGGATATTATCACTCCTGGGCAAGCCTGGGAGATCAGTAATCCCTTCACGCAGGATCTGTGCCAGAATGTAAATGGAGCTGTGCTTGTGCAGCTCAGTGTACATTCCAAGGAAAACTCCAAAAGGTAGGTAGGTCGGTTTATTTTTTTTAAACTTAAAGGTTTATTGAAATTTTTCATGAGATACAATGTATATAAGTTGTACCAAAGCAAAAAAGCAATTACATTCAATTACAGAGGTCGGTCTATTTTATTGCAGAATAAAGGGCCTGTCTACTCGCAGTCTTTAAAGAGGAAGTAAACCCTGATGGGTTTACTTCCTCTTTGAGTCTCCGCAAAGATAAAGCATAATGGACTACTATGCATCGCGTAGTAGTCCATTATGTGTCACTTACCTGACACAGGAGCCAGCCCAATTTATTGTTGGGCAGATTAAAAAACACAAATTGCCGCAAAAACGCATTATTACATGCTTTTCTGCAGCTTCTCCATTGAAGTATATTGAACCAAAAAAACAAAATGGCACCGTTTTGCTTTTAAAAAAAAAAAAAAAAGTCCTTGTCTTTTCCAAATACGCAGCAGCTGAAAAAAAACATGGACGTGAACGTGTCCCATAGGAAACCATGTAAATGAAATGTAGTGTGTTTCTGCAAAAAACACAGGCCTGAGATGTTTAGTAACATAATGGGGTTAAAAAAACTAAAATTAGTACAAAAAGAGCAAAAAATCACTACTCTAAGGGGTTCATTTTTTAATATGGGACAGTGAAAGTAATGTTTACAGTAGTGATTTGCTCTTTTTGTACTATACAGGGCTTTTTTTTTAACCCCATTATGTTAGTGACCAATTAATCGATTATGAAAATAGTAATCGATTAGTTGTTTCAGCCCTAGTTCACACCGCAGCACAGAGCGGCTCACAGCAGGGGGTCCGGTGTTCACCGTTTCAGGTCTGACTTCGGACCTGAAACAGACCAGAAGACGCACAGGACCCCTGTGTAATTCACACCAGAGGTTTGTGAACCGGCTCCATAGAGAGCCAGTCGCAATCTCCTGACATGCAAGTTGGATGCAGAGAAACCCACATCCAATTCGTAAAATAGTGTGAACCCAACCTTAGGCTTTAGTTCTGCTTTAACCACTTCCATACCAGGCCTATGTTGCCACTCCTCTCCAACATGTAGAAAATTTATTTAGAACCCCCAAGCATTATGTTTTCCAGCAGACACCCTAGGGACTAAAATGGCAGCCCTTGCAACTTTTTATGTCTCACGGTATTTGCGCAACAATTTTAAAATTTTTTTTTAAACACGTTTCATGAGTTAAAAAATAAGAAAAGAGTAAGGTTGGCACAATTTATTTTTTGTCTAATGTGAAAGATTGTTACGCTGAATAAATTGATGCCCAACATGTCAGGCTTTAAAATTGCGCACACTCTTGGAATGGTGCCAAACTTCAGTACTTAAAAATCTCCATAGGCAACGTTTTAAAATATGTCTGTTATCTGTGCATAGAGGAGAAAATCTAGGGCCAGGCTAGGTACAAACTGTTTAACTCCCTCCTGCTGATGTAACACAAATATGCAGCCCCACCGCATTGGGCTTTTTTTCTGTGGGGCCATATATGTGCGTATCTCCCTTTTGTGCTGGAACGCTCACTTTCGAGTCACCTGATCGCTGTGGTAGCTGATCGGCTACCAGAGTGATCAGTCACTGTGAAGCCCGTCTCTGTGAATGGAGAGGAAAGACACAATGTACCTTTCACTTTCCTTGCAGAGAAGGAAGAAAGCGTGTGTGGAAAAAAATGAAATAATAAATAATACAAAATAAATAAAAAAATACCCATATCAAGGTTTGCTCTAGGTAAGTGTTAGGCTTAGTGTTTGGGTAAAGTAAGGGTCAAAGATCAGAGTCAGTTAATTTTGGGCAGGATTTTATTTTATTTTTTTAAACTTGGCATCAACATGCTTTGGGGAGGACAACAACAACAAAAAAGTGAAATGTGCTCTACTGCTAACTGGGTTGTACTACGGGTACAAATGACATACACGTATGTGGTTGAAATAAAAGGAGAACAAAGTTGGGACTTTATATGAGACCTTGGACATCCCGCACAAAGGTCTCCATCCCTAATCTATACATGCACGCCACGGCTACACGCCCACATGGTTGACGCGATTGTGGTCACCGTGCGGACGTGCTAATTCCACCTTTTGCGTACTGTATGGAGAGGGGATAGGGTGTCTACAAATAGGCGGCATCCCGCCTGTTTGTGGCTGCCTCCTCTCTCAAAGCACGGTACTACGTGGCGTTGGTGCTTACTATTGTAGGCTGGCAGGTCAGTTTTTCTCTTTTCTCCATCACTCATCCAGAGACCTCTAACTATTCACGGTGCCACTTTCACCTTATCTATCCTAATTATAGGCAAACTCACTCTTGTTCTTTTGGGGCACATCTTTCCCTCCTCTGGCACTTTGAACTTCAGTCTTTGTATATCAGAAGCTGTCCACCTATGCACCCTATCACACAATTATTTCCTTCCCACCCCCCCTCTTGTTTATTTCCCCCCTCCTCTACTTTTGTATTACTTTACCCATATATTTACTATATCATATATTACTATTTGTTACAGTACACCTTCATGATTTATATCGAATACTACTGCATTGGAAGGGGGATCCTGTCTACACACTTTTCTCCTTTTTGTCCCCTGGATGCCCCTGTCCTGCTGCCGCATTCGTCACTACCTCAGCTCCCGGGTGGACGATGGTTTATCATCCCCCGATACATCTAATCCCAATTACTATTTATTATTATCATTTTTTACCTGTTCTCTACTACTACATTATATTACTGCAGGTAAGAGGGCTAGGATCATAGGTGTTGCTCCCTCTCTTTCCGATATCAATTATTAATTTTTAAACCATTATTAATTTTTTGCATATAATTTATTTTAGATACTCCCAACCAGCTTCTCCTGATGAGTGGATATAAGTCCACGAAACGCGTTGAGCTTTCACCCTTGCTGCTATATCACAGTATCCATAGTTCTTATCAGGGGTTCTATTAAAGGATGGAGACATTGATTTATTTATTTTTTACTACAATATGTTCATCATGGTCGTGTCGATTCTGGGTGTACTGTTGCTATTTATTATTTATCATTTACTTTTACTATATGATATATTATTTATTATGTTATTATACCTATTATTATTATTATTATTATTATGATATATTGTATGATATAAAATTATGTTGTGAGATATTATACTAATTATATTTTATTTAATATGCAATTGATTTAACTTAATTACATAGTAATATATTGTATCTGCATCAATTATTTTTTTTTATTGTTTACCGATTGATTTCAATTAAATATTTGATGAATTATTGCTTTATGCCCATTATTGTCACCTCAGAACACTATTTATATTATATATTAATGTCTCAGCCAACCCTGAGTGTTGTATTTCATATAAAGTCCCCTTGTCATACACGCATGTGGTATCACTGAGATCATCAGGAGAAGGAGGATTTATTTTGGGTTGTTCTTTGGTGGTAGGTTATGATAGTAACAAGAAATATACAGTTACATTTAAGAAAAAGATAATATTTTGGGCCAATGTTCCGTTAATAAAAAAGGGGGGGAGGATATACTTAACCATTTACTACCAAATGAAAGCCCATTTTCTCTTGGGGGGGGGGGGGGGGGGCAAGGTATAATCTACCTGGAGGCACAAAGTAGTTGTGATATTACAGTTTTAATAACGCATGTCAAAGTTACAAAATTGTGCTTGGGCATTAAGATTTGTTTTACCCTTAGGCATGAAGGGGTTAAGCCACTAATGTGCTTTTTTCATTGTGGAAGGGAAAGGGAATGTTAAGCTAAAGGATAAATTCACCCTGTGTAACATGTTACAGATGTACCGGCCCTCCAATCCCCAGTTCTGACAGCTAGCGGGAGATCTTCGCCCTGCGCTAGCTGTCACAATCTAAAACAAACCTGGCCCTGCGGTCACGAGACTCGCACCCACTGTACAGCTCCAATACATGGCTACTTCCAGTGGGGGGGGGAGGGGGGGCGGCGCAAGATCTCCCTCTGATGTCAGCCAGGGAGGTCACATGACCCCTCAGCACCTCCTGCAGTAGCTCTGGAGACTGGCCGAGAGTCATGTGACCGGCCTAAAGATCGCTCTAAAAAGATTTTTATATGCCTTGTTTGAATAAATGCCTTATACAGTGTGGTATGCCTAGCTTAATAGAGGGGCTGATGGAGGGATGCACGATGACCATAGTGGTCAGGGCTCAGCAGCCCAGTCTTATCGTGGTGGGGGGGGATAGCAGATTAGACAGCACAGGCACTGTGCCCTTTAATCTGCTTTTAAGTGTGTGTGTGTGTGTGTGTGTGTGTGTGTGTGTATCTTCCTGTCCATATCAGAGATACAGGCAGTTTTTTTGTTAAGGTGGACTTATCCTTTAACCTGTACAAATATATAAAGGTCATACAGACAGGGATTTAGTTCTGTTCTAACGCAGGTTCTATGTAGTGCCAACCTCTTTGCGTCCTATGATTAAAAAACCTGTACATTATGTAACAGTATGCTTTATGTGACAGATTAAATATAGTATGTTTGGATAGTGCTGATAATTTTATATAATGAATGATTAGGATCACGCCGCACCCTTCAGCCAAGGTCAGGGGAGAATGACTGCCTAAGATGAACGGATTGTCTCAGGCCCTCCTGCTTTGATTCATATAGTCTTTGTGTCTTTGCAGACCTGCTGAAGAGATGAAGAAGGTACAGTTTGCAGCACACAAAGCTCACTGTTACAGTTCAAAGTGTGAGGACGATGAAGGCTGGGAACTGGTCATGGATAAAAAAGACTTCAGGCTGTGGCGCAGACCAATAGAAGGGACCCATCTGTATCAGTACAGAGGTAAGACCTACTTATTGGCTGATTAATTGTGCAGTCCAGACGTTATCCTGGAAAATGTTAATCTTTCTACCAGGAGCAGCTTTAACCTTACCAGTGCTTGCTGTAAAGGATTTAAAGTGTATGTCAGGCCAAAATTTACTTTACAATCTGATTGTACAATCTTCTTTAGCTCTACCAACAAATATTTGTTTGGCAAGGGCCACCTGATTGGATACAAATTGCTTGGATGGTTTTGGTAGGCCCTTTATATTACATAGTTTTGGTAATTCTAACATTGATTGTACTGCCAGATAGTAACATGTGTGGTGACCCTTTAGAGCAGGGATCCTCAAACTACGGCCCTCCAGCTGTTGCAAAACTACACATCCCATGAGGCATTGTAAAACTCTGACATTCACAGACATGACTAGACATGATGGGAATTGTAGTTCCTGAACAACTGGAGGGCCATAGTTTGAAGACCCATGCTTTAGAGAGACTTCCATTTTAGCGTCGGTTCACACTGAGGCAGCGTGACTGCCTCAGGCGACATGGACACGACCGCTGCGGCGACTTGCAAAACAACTTCTCTATAGAAGTCAATGCAAGTCGCCTCAAGTTGCCCCAAAAGTCATACAGGAACCTTTTTCAAGTCGCTCCGTTTAGAGCGGTTCCATTATTCAGAACGGGACATGACTTGTCAGGCGGCTAGATCACCTGACAAGTCGACCCAGTGTGAACCGACCCTTACTTCCTGTTCCGTTGACGTGTTTCACTTGACTGGAAGCAAGGGGAAATCTGCTTATTTTTGTCTGTGTTGCTGAAGCCCCCCCCCCCCCCCCTTCCTATCTGTTAAAAACTTGTCAGCAGGACAGGACGTGAGGGTAAATCTCTCTAATGGAATCTTGAATGGCATTGAAATCAGCCAGGGTTCCAGCTCTTCCCATTTCTATCCAAAAATTTTAAGACAAAGTTTGGCCGGAGATGCACTTTAAACTACTATAACTTTTATACTTAAAATGAGTTTATTAATCTAATATTACTAAGATTGATATAGTATTAAGGCTGAACATTAGGAAAAGCAAATGGTCTAAATACAAGAGACATGTACTCTTGGTGTGCTTATTGTTTTCAATTAATACGTTCAAAGAGAAGTTTTAGTTTTTTTATGGTGTTTTATTTTTATTTTTTTTTTCAAAATCGTACCTTGGTGGATGCTGCATCGGTCCTATACTACACCTGTCCCCCGCTGGCTCTAAGACTGAGAACCGAGCGATCAAACACTGATGATTGTTCAAACTTATCTATTCCCCCACTCCGCACTGGGCTGTGGAGGGGGTGGGCTCAGGCTCTCAGCGACTTGCTGATAGGCTGAGCCGGGGGCCAGTGCAGGCTCAGTGATGACAGCTGCCTTCAGCCCACTGTCTGCTGAAAATGGGTCACAGGAGTGCAGGACAAGCTGCACTTCTGTGAGCCACAGGAAAAGTACAGCCAAACAAGCTTTGGCTGTACTATTCCTTTTAATCTGGTGGGAAACTTGGCCTCTGTGCAGGAGCTTTAGAGTAATAAACTGATCACTGCATTTTTTTTCAAATGCCGAGCAGCTGACCACCTGTGTTCAGAATACAGCCAGGCAGCTGCTCAACACAGGACACAGAAGTAAGTGGAGATCACTGGAGTAGAGTACATTGGTCCAAGCTGGACCAGTGTAACTGTATATGAAATATCCATACCTAGAATTCATCTTAAAGCAGCTTTTTATAAAGCCGTCATTTTACCTTCATTTAAAGTTATAAATTCTTAGCTGTCAAGTAATGCAATGAGTGGTCTGCATGCTAATGTATTCTGTTGCGTAATGACCATTAGCTTTTTAAATGACAACTCATGAATGTTACTAGACTAGCATGCTCTTTGCTGATAGGTTAGTTAAGTGATTGTAAACCAGGGGTAGTGTATTAAAATTCAAGGAGGTCTGTCACTAAAATTTTCTTCTGACTGAGGTCTGAATCACTAGTCTGTGCTATGAAAGATTGTACAAGTCTACTTTCCTCTGGCGATTTTCTTACGGTTTACTCCACACCCTCTGGTAATTCTCTGTAAATGTCCACAATAGTGTTCCCTCTTGCATCAGGTGTCCCTACCTGAGTAATTCATTACATTGGGTGTTCGGTTGTCACAGTCAAGGGTACCCCCTAATATCAGGTGTCCCCTTCAGAGTGCCTACTTACATCAGGTTTCTTTATTAGAAGACCCCCTTTACATCTGGTGTCTCCCATCAGTGTGCCCCCTTACATAGTTTCTCCCCAATAGAGTGCCCCCTTACATTAGGTGTCATCTGACTGCCCCTTTACATCAAGTGTCCCCATCAGAGTGCCCCTTAACATAAAATGTGCCCCTTATTTATGTTAAGGGGCATTCTGAGACACACATATTATTATGCTATTGGGTGCATGCTGATGGGTATATTTTATGTTGGGGGCATGCTAATGGGTACATTTTTATCGTAAGGGGCACTCTGATGGACACATTTTGTTGTACCCATCACAATGATATGCCCATCAGCGTAACACTTAATAAAATAAGGGGCAGCAACCAATGACTGCGGAGCAGAGATGTGGCACTTAAGATAGCGATAAGAGATAAACAGCACTATGGCAAACAGCGTTCTGATCCTTTTTCAATGCCTCCTGCAGCCTTTAATCCCACACAGCAGACACCGGATGAAGGGTTTAGACCAGCATTTCTCAACCTTTTCAATACAGAGGAACCCTTGAAAAAGTTCTCCAGTCTCAGGGAACCCCTGCTAAAAATTAGAAATCTACAACTCATGATACATTAGTGTGATGGTCATTGGAAAGAATTACCTCCTTACAGATAGCTAAAAAGATCAATGGTGTCAGTGGGAACTTATCCAAGAGGCAGAAATGGCCCAATGCTGAAGGAACCCCTAGCAACCTCTGGAGGAACCCTGGTTGAGAATCACTGTTTTTAGACCGTGATCTCCCATCAATCAGCAGCATTGATCACTGCTTACAACCTCCTTCACGGTGGTCTATGTTCCTACAACTCTCCCCACTCGGGGTGATCACTGTTTTCTTATGCTGTGAAGATGGTGACATATTTACACACTCCAGCTGGTTTTTGCCACACTCCCTGCTTCCTACTCCAACTCTCCGCTCCAGACATACCACACGTGGCTCGTCACTTGTTGATGTTTAGGAGAAGGCTTAACACGGCTCCAGCACTCCACTGTGCCTGTCTCACTGTCACAGGTTGCAGGTTCAGGTTTAACTCACAACTTTGGCTCCTCCGCACTCCCACTCATAGCTCTCACAGCCTCTCACACACTCATTGGAGTAGCCACACTAGCCGCTGTGTCTCTGCACCCCACCAAATAGGCAAGACTTTACACTGACAGTCCAGACAGGAGCATTGCTCCTGAGGGCCCGTGGAAGGCATACTATGGCAGGGAGGCCCACATCAGCCAGAACACACACACAAGATGGTCTAATGACTTTTTCCCAACTATGATCACAAGACCGTTCATATGCTACCATGATGTCTGATTTAATGCAGATAACTTTGGATTGCATCAGTGGGGGCACAGCGTAAGAGTTGGTGATTATTAAATTGTTGGGCTTTAAGTTTACCTCTTCACAAATAATGCAAAGGAGAACCAACACCCTCCCCACCACCAATGGCCCCAGCTGTACTTACCTCCTTGGATGATTGAACGGTAATCATTAATGGAGGTAAGTGCGGTGGGGAGTGTGTAGGCAGGGTGTTCACCTTTTTTTTTTTTTTCCTGAGGTTAACTTTTCTCTTTTAAGGTTTATGTATTTCTCATCGTATGTATCGTTACTGTTTAACCACTTAACAACCGCCCATTGCCGATTAACGGCTTCAGGGCGGTTGTTTAACTCTGAGAGGCCGTTAATTAACGGCCTCCCAGAATTCTACTCTTGCGCGCCCCCTGGGGCGCGCACACGACAGCATCCGTGACCGTCATTTGACCATCACGCTCATCTCGGCCGATTACCACGTGATCGCTCCGTCAAATGACGGAGTGATCACTTTTAAACAAACCGGTTCCTCCCTCCCCCTCTCTGTACCGGTCGGTACAGCGGAGGGGGAAGAGATCGGTGTCAGCAGCGCTGTGGGCTGCATCTGCCTTGCCCACATCGCTGCTCATCGAAATTTAACCCCTCAACGCCCTGCCAATGCTCTGCAAGGCCCTGCCACACCCGCCAATACCCTCCAACGCCCTGCCACACCCGCCAATACCCTCCAACGCCCTGCAACACCCGCCAATGCTCTGCAACGCAATGCTCTGCAACGCAATGCTCTGAGATACCCAGCCATAGTCGGTGATACCCTGCAATACCCAGCCATAGACACCCCCACCCCCCTCCCACCGCCCTCCGGTGCTTCTACCAACTCGCCAATACGATTCAAAGCCAGAATATTTTTTTTTTTTTCCAAGACTTCCCAGCTTAGAGGTGAGATGTGGGGTCTTATTGATCCCATATCTCACTGTAAAGAGGACCTGTCATGCCATATTCCTATTACAAGGGATGTTTACATTCCTTGTAATAGGAATAAAAGTGATCACAATTATTTTTGGGGAAAAAAATGTCAAACCAAAATAAAGCGCCCCTGTCCCCATGTGCTCGCATGCAGAAGCGAACGCATACGTAAGTCCCGCCCACATATGAAAACGGTGTTCAAACCACACATGTGAGGTATCGCTGCGAACGTTGGAGCGAGAGCTATAATTCTAGCCCTAGACCTCCTCTGTAACTCAAAACATATAACCAGTAAAAAAAAATGTAAATCGTCGCCTATGGGGATGTTTAAGTAGCGACGTCTGGCGCCATTCCACGAGCGTGTGCAATTTTGAAGAGTGACATGTTAGGTATCTATTTACTCAGTGTAACTTCATCTTTCACATTATGCAAAAATTGGGCTAACTTTACTGTGGTTTTTTGTTTTTTTTTTAAGCACAAAACTGTCCCAAAAAAAAGCATTCGAAAAATTGCTCTGCAAATACCGTGCGAGATAAAAAGTTGCAACGACCACCATTGTATTCTCCAGGGTGTTTGCTAAAAAACATATATAATGTTTTGGGGTTCTATGTAATTTTCTAGCAAATAAATGATGATTTTTACATGTAGGAGAGAAATGTCAGAATTGTCCTGGGTGCTCCAGAACGCCTGATGGCGCTCCCTGCATGTTGGGCCTCTGTATGTGGCCACACTGTGTAAAAGTCTCACACGTGTGGTATCGCCGTACTCGGGAGTAATAGCAGAATGTGTTTTGGGGTGTAATTTGTGGTATGCATATGCTGTGTGTGAGAAATAAACTGATAATATGACAATTTTGTGGAAAAAAAAAAAAAAGTAAAAAAAAAAAATCTTGATTTTGCAAAGAATTGTGGGAAAAAATTACAACTTCAAAAAACTCATCATGCCTCTTACTAAATACCTTGGAATGTCTTCTTTCCAAAAAGGGGTCATTTGGTGGGTATTTGTACTTTTCTGGCATGTTAGGGTCTCAAGAATTGAAATAGGCCGTCAGTACTTCAGGTGTGATCAATTTTCAGATATTGGCACCATAGCTTGTGGACTCTATAACTTTCACAAAGACCAAATAATATCCACCAATTTGTACTTATTTTTACCAAAGATATGCAGTAGTATAAATTTTGGCCAAAATTTATGAAGAAAAAATTACTAATCTGCTAAATTTTATAACAGAAACAAAGAAAAATTCATTTTTTTACAGAATTTTCTGTCTTTTTTTTCTTTTATAGCACAAAAAATAAAAAAACGAGCGGTGATTAAATACCACCAAAAGAAAGCTCCATTTGTGTGAAAAAAAAGGACAAAAATTTCATATAGGTCCAGTGTTGCATGACTGAGTAATTGTCATTCAAAATGTGAGAGCACCGAAAGCTGAAAATTGGTCTGGTTATTAAGGGTGTTTAAGTGCCCAGTGGTCAAGTGGTTAAAGATCAGTTTTATCTATGGGGTACTTAAGTGACACAGGAGTGCGGGGACACTGTGCACAGTACATTAACCCGTAACATCAGATGTGAACCTCCAGTTAGGACAAATCTTGTTGTCACATTACACTGCCTTATTGAGAAGAATATTGTCAGGTAGTCTTCTGTCTACTCAGTGGATGTGTGGGTGGTTATTAGTCCCTCCCAGGATGTGGTAGAACTTGAGACACAATAAAATCAGCAGGAAACAGCTTAACTTCTGCTAATGCTGAAAAGGAATATATTTAAAAATTCAATTTAGAATGCTTAATTTCTTTGTGCATCATCTGCTTTTGAAAAATCTTTTCTGGAGTAGTGTAAAGATTATGGCTTTTTTTTTTTTTTTTTTTTTTTTTTTTTTTCCCTCTGCCTCATTTGTGATGTGTGTAAAATATATATATAGTTTTGATTGACTAATTTTAAATTGTTCTAAAAATGAATCCTGTAATTTTTGATTGGCCGTTACCTTCAACACTTCCACTGTTCCCCATTTTATTGTGATAGAGGCTGTGTAAAGGTTTGTTGCTCAAGGTGACTGTTTTGTTTCTCAACAGTATTTGGCTCGTATAAGGATGTGACACCTCGCCAGTTCTTTAATGTGCAGGTATGAATCCCCTCCATTTGTATGTTGCATTGCAGAGTTCATGTTGCTTTGTTGCTGATTTGTCTTCATCTTGCCCACAGTTAGATACAGAGTACCGCAAAAAGTGGGATGCATTGGTGATTAAACTGGAAGTGATTGAGAGAGATGTGGTCTCTGGATCAGAAGTCGTTCACTGGGTCACTCATTTCCCAGTAAGTACTGGTTTGTGTGTCAGTTGTGCATACAGTCCATGCATGTTTGTTTCAATCTTTTAAGATGTTGCATTGTAAATACCACTAACAGAAGCTGTCACTTTGCCCATTCAGGATAAAGTAACAGTGTCTGTATAAAGCCACCTCCCAGCCAATATTCATGTCTCTCCAGCAATCCCCTGCTACTCCTTCTGTCAGAGCTGATGCAACATACCTGGTGTTCTGGTGTTTGCAGGTATGATGGAGCATGTGACCAGAGCAGCAGGGGATCACAGGAGAGGAGAGTACCAGTGAGTTATGAGTTTATGCAGACGCTGTCTGGGCAAATTTATAGTGTCCCTATCCCTATTCGCTTTTGGTTTAGAAGCTTTTTTTAATGTCCCTGGTTGTTAACCACTTCCTGACCGCCTGCCATACATATACTGCAGCAAGATGGCTGTATTGCACAAAATATTTTGTCAATCGCCGGAGCAGCCATTGCGCGCTGATTGGCTCCCCCTGTGGCCAATCAGCGGGCCAGGCGGACCAACTTCTACCGGCCACCTGCGATCGCTTCCCACAGTGACAGAACGGTGGTCTGCTTGTTTACATCGTGCTGTCAGGCATCGACTAGTGTTTCTGCTAATCAGGAACACAGATCAGTGTTTATGCAACTTTTTTTTTTCTTCTTTTTTTTCACCAAAAATATGTTGCAGAATACACATTGGCCTAAATTGATGAAGACATTTTTTATTTTATTTATTTATTTTCAAAATTGGCTAGTTATTAAGGGGGTAAAACCTTCCAGGGCTGAAGTTGTTACATGTGCAATATGATTTGCAACTGTCTTTATTCTTAGTAGCTTCAAACAAGCAGCAGTCTCACTGCTGTGGCCTCCACACAGTCTGACATTGTTTTTAAAGGTTTTTGCTAAGCAATGTTTGGGTTATTAAAGCCCTTCTACGCCTTTTTAAAGCGGTTTTGTACCTAAATTTTTTTTCTTATTTAAAGCACATGCTAACATACTTACAGTAATGAACACTTAAATAAAATATTATTCGGTACTTGCCTTATATTTCTGATGTTTGTGCTGACTTCCGGGCTGTCCTCCTGTGGGAGTAAGCGTGGTTATCGGCCTCGCAATGGTCCCTGGGAAATTTCTAAGCTATTTCCCAAGAATCCATGGGGGACATAGTAATGCAGAAATCTCGTGAGATTTCAGAAGGAGGACGCCGGTCACGTGACGAGGGCGTGTCCGAAATTGCCATTTTCAAAGTGGGCAGGCAGCTGTATCTGCCATTACCCTTATAGCTATCGGTGAGCATGCGTGAGATGGAGCGGTGGATGCTGGGAGCCCAGCGTCATCGCATACAGGAAGTAAATGCCTGTAGGCTTCAGATGCCCACAGTAAAAATGGAAACCGCCGGACTGCTTTTTTAAAAGTTATCCAAAGCAAAAAAATCGCCACGCCGGGGGTCAAAAACACGCAGATCGTGAATGCTAAGAGACGGTAGGAATCTCCCACCAGTGACACAGGTAAGAAAAAAACAAAACCACAGCGGAATCCCGCTTTAACCAAATTGTTTAGCTTGACCCATTGCCCTGAAATTTAGCGTCATTGACAAAAACGTTAAAATTCATATTGCATATTGTTTTCTTTACTCTTTCCTTGCAGTATCCAATGTACTCTCGGGACTATGTTTACATCAGGAAGTATCACGTGGATCAGGAGAGTAACCTCATGGTGTTGGTCTCTCGGTAATATATACTTTAGTGTCTTCTTTTGATGGCTCAGTTTATGGAGCTTGCAGTTAAGCTATTATAATAATAATGTCCACTTTATTTTTTAGTTTTTATGCTGCTAGAATTGTGTGTGCGCAGCCATTTTTTAATGTTATGATTATAACCACAAACAGAAAACACTCTTAACGGAGGATATAAAGTGGTTTGCCGAAGATGTGGAACTTGAAAGTAAAACTAGGAATTCATGAAAACTCTAATAAAATTAGTTGTACAATAAAGAAAGTTGCTTTCAATTCCCCATGTCAGGTGGCACTTGTTAGTTTTGTAGAGCACAGTTTTAAGGATCTGAATGAGACTTGGAACAGGTACACATATGCACAGTAGTGATGGAAGCTGAGCTCATTCGGCTTCTTTTTTCCTTTTTAAAGTGATATTAAAGGCAGATCTTATTTAAAAAAGCCCAGATCCTCCTCTTCTCAGCTTACTTGCCGGTGCTCCTGTCCCCTCCCACCTGCTGAGAGCCCTCAGATCAAGCAGCTTGCAATAAGGGCACCTACACAGGCTCACCCCCGAGCCACTGCTCTGTGTCCATTCACTCATGGAGTGTTGCTCGGCCCTGCCCCTTCTCACTGGCTGTGATTGACAGTAACTGGAGTCAATGGCTCCCACTGCTCTCAGCCAATGAGAAGGAAGAGACCCAGGAGAGCTGGTGCTCTCATGCACATTGCTGGATCAAGATGGGGCTCAGGTAGGTAGTTGGGGAGGTTGCTGCACACAGAAGGGTTTTCACCATCGTGCATAGAATGCACAAAGGCAAAAATCCTTGCTCAAGCTTGAGTTGTACTTGCATTAAAGCGGAGTTCCAGCCCGGGGGAAAAAATAAGTCAGCAGCTACAAATACTGTAGCTGCTGACTTTTAATATTAGGACGCTTGCCTCTTGCCTATCCAGGGTTCCCGCGATGTCAGCACCTTAAGCTGATTTGTCCATCTGCTTTGGATGCAGGTGCCGGTATTGCTAGTAAGGGAAATTGGCAGTTAAGCCTTCAGGTTTCCTACTGCACATGTGTGAGTCGTGCGGCGCTTTCTGAATGGTCCCGTCTTCTAGGATGCACAAAGGTCCCAGAAGGCAGTGGGGGAAGAAGGAAGACACGACCCGATCGCGGAAATTATGTACCTTGCTGCCACCGTGCTAAACAGGAAGAAAACAGATTACTCCATGGGAAACAAGATAAATCAAGCCAAAAAAAAATGTCCAATGTGGTTTTAACTTGCGGCTATGAAGCGGATGGTGGAACTCCGCTTTTAAATACATTTTAAGGGGCACGAAAAATCTTCCATGAATAATCCTGCAGCATTGTGATATAAAGTAGAACTCCAGACAAAGTTCTAAATGCAAAGCTCAAATAAATGTATGTACTGTTGCCTGCAAAATGTAATTTTGCTCTTGTGGTTTCCACTCTTATGCCACACTGCACAGCTAGAGGTATATTATTATTTCCTGGTTCAGTATTACAACTTCTTTTGTCACTTTGTCGTTGGACGAAGTTGGTGATGCGTATGCATCCAGTTTACAGGCTATCGGTGGACAGGTTTCCCTGGAAAATGTAAAGTTGAACCAGAAGGGGGGGGGGGTTGTCGTCTTCACAGGCTGTAGTATTGCAGAGATGTGGAAATGGGTCGATTTAACCTAATTTAAAGTTATTGGCAGGTAAAGCAGCATACATATAGTGCCTTGAAAAAGTATTCCTACCCCTTGAAATTTTCCACATTTTGTCATGTTACAACCAAAGAAGTGAATATATTTTATTGGGCTTTTATGTGATGGACCAACACAAAGTGGCACATAAATGTGACGTGGAAAGAAAAGGATAAATGGTTTTCAGTTTTTATTTTTTTTACAAATATCTGAAAAGTGTGACGTGCATTTGTATTCAGCTCCCTTTACTTTGATACCCCTAACTAAAATCTAGCTGCTTGCTTGCCAGAAGCATCACCTGTGTGATGTTAAAGCGGGATTCCACCCTAAAGTGGAACCTCCGCTGATCGGATCCCTCCCCCCCCCCCCCCCTTCGGTGTCACAATTGACACCTTTCAGGGGGGAGGGGGGTGGAGATACCTGTCAAAGACAGACAGGTATTTACACCCACTTCCGGGCATAGACTCCCGTGGGAGTCTACGCCATTTCCTGCCCTGCCGCGCTGTCTGCTGGGAAACACACGGGTCCCTGTGACAGCGCAGAGATTTCCTATTGCGCTGCACGACTCGCGCATGCGCAGTAGGGAACCGGGAAGTGAAGCCAATTCGCTTCACTTCCTGATTCCCTCACCTAGAATGGTGACGGCAGCAGCCGAGAGCCGAGCGATCGATCGGCCTCGGCTGCCAGGCATCGCTGGAACCCGGGGCAAGTGAGTGTCCATTTATTAAAAGTCAGCAGCTGTAGTATTTATAGCTGCTGGCTTTTAATATATATATATATATATATATATTTTTTTTTTGGTGGAATCCCTCTTTAACACATTGACATGTATCACCTATCGCTAACTTCCTCAGAGTTGAGAGGAAGTTAGCGATAGGCTGACAACACATATCAGTTTAACGCAGGGGTTGACAAATTTGCTTGGAATCTAGGAGCCAGCTTAAAAAGTTAGGAGCCAGGTCCGTGACGGCGATCCGGACCTGTCCCTGGCCTGACATGGAGACGAGTGAGGGGAAGATAGCAGCGCCGTCGCCGCCCCCCCCCGTCTCCAAGTCATTGCCCATAGCTCTTAGAGGGACAATTTATTTTTTTTTTTCAAATGACAATTTTTTTTTCAATTGCATTTTAGTGTAAATATGAGATCCGAGGTCTCTCTGACCCCAGATCTCATATTTAAGAGGACCTGTCATGCTTTTTCTATTACAAGGGATTTTTACATTCCTTGTAATAAGAATAAAAGTGACACAACATTTTTTTTAAAAGAACAGTGGAAAAAAAAAAAGTTAAAATAAGCAGAAAAAATAATAATTTTTAAACGCGCCCTGTCCTGCCCGCATATAAAATCGGTGTTCGAACCACACATAGGAGGTAGCGCCGTGATCGGTAGAGCGAGAGCAATAATTCTAGCCCCAGACCTCCTCTGTAACTCAAAACGTGCAACCTGTAGAATTTTTTTAAACGTCGCCTATGGAGATTTTAAAGGGTAAAAGTTTGTCGCCATTCCATGAGCGGGTGCAATTTTGAAGCGTGACATGTTGGGTATCAATTTACTTGGCGTAACATTATCTTTCACAATATAAAAAAAAATTGGGCTAACTTTACTGTTGTCTTATTTTTTTATTAACTAAATTATTTTTCCCAACAAAAGTGCGCTTGTAAGTCCGCTGCACAAATACGGTGTGACAGACAGTATTGCAACAACCACCATTTTATTCTCTAGGGTGTTAGAATAAAAAATATATATAATGTTTAGGGGGTTCTAAATAAAGGGAAGAAGATGCAGGTAATATAAAACAGGCAGAGGAAACTTTGCAGAGGAAATTAGCATTGCTGGTTTGTCATACCAACAACGACCACAAGAGGGCGCCAGATTCCATAAGGAATCATAGGACCGCAGAAGGCCTCAAAGCCGCGGCCTAAATTTTCGGCCGCCGGCGGAACGGCCCGACGCGATCACGCTGGGGGGGTCCACAGAGACAGGATACCCCCAGCTGTGCTGCCCCAGGCGCGAGGTCGCTATTTCTAGTCGCCAATGCGACCTGGCGACCGGGTTTTGTCGAGCCCTGGTTTAACGTCACAAAGGTGATGCTTCTGGCAGGCAAGCAGCTATCGAATTAGCCCTAATGGTGAGCGTAGTGATTCATCTGGAACGATTTTTACCTTGCTATTGGACTTGAAGGACCCACTTGGAGGCACTGGATGGACGACATCGGTGGTGAGATCCCCCTGCTTTGTCTATACTGACCCTCTCTTGTGTAGCCACCTTTCCCAAGTGCATCTCCTAGTTGTGGGCTTACCTTTAGCAATTCACTCGCCACACCTGAAGAGCGATTTTAGTTTGCAGGGTCTTCATACATAGGAGTATTGACTTGCAATTGCATGAGCACCCTCCCAGTTTATTGTGGAACTAACCAGTGGACCCAAGCTTACCTGGCTGATTATCTCCAACATCCCGCTATGGTCATAACTTAATAGATGTCACTCAGGAGAAATCAGATGGTTTGAGTGGACTATGGGCTAAGAGTCTTTGGGACAATTGGTTCAATATCAGAAGCCCCTAAATGCTTGATTACTAGGACTCATTAACTGGATTCCCCTGTGAGTGAATGGTTGTTTGGATGGGTGAGTGTGCAGCTGCTTCCTGTCAGCAAGACGATGCTGTCTTTTTATTTTAACAAGTGTTGAAGGCATTGGATTTGCCTTATTGGAAAAAAAAAAAAATGTGTATTTTACTCTGTGTGCCACTTAGTGACTATCTTGGAGAGCTTCTCTTTCCTTTGTTATCTTTATGGAAGAGTGACAAGAAGAAAGCCATGAGAAGTCCCATTTGCAGTTTGCGAGAAGCCATGTGGGGGCACAACAAACATGTGAAAGAAGGTGCTCTGGTCAGATGAGACCAAAATGTAACTTTTTGCCCTAAAAGCAAAACAATGTGTGACAGAAAAATAACACTGCACATCACCCTGAACACACCATTCCCACCTTGAAACGTGGTGGCAGCATCATGTTGTGGGGAGGCTTTTCTTCAGCAGGGACAGGGAAGCTGGTCAGAGTTGATGGGAAGATGGATTGAGCCAAATACAGGGCGATCTTAGAAGAATACCTGTTAGTCTGCAAAGACTTAAGACTGGGAGGAGGTTCACCTTCCAGCAGGACAACGAGCCTAAAACAGCCAGAGCTACAATTGAATGGTTTAGATCAAAGCATATTTATGTGTTAGAATGGCCCAGTCAAAGTCCAGACCTAAATCCAGTTGAGAATCTGTGGCAAGACTTGAAAATTGCTGTTCATAGACGCTCTCCATCCAATCTGACAGTTTGAGCTATTTTGCAAAGCAGAATGGACAAAAATGTTACTTTCTAGATGTGCAAACCTGGTAGAGACATCCCCAAAAGACTTGCAGCTGTAATTGCAGTGAAAGGTGGTTCTACAAAGTATTGATTCAGGGGGGCTGAATACAAATACATGCCACACTTTTCACATATATTTGTAAAACAATGTTAAACCATTTTATCATTTTCCTTCCACTTCCTAATTATGTGCCACTTTGTGTTGGTCTACCACATAAAATCCCAATAAAATACATCTATGTTTTTGGTTGTTACATGACAAAATGTGGAAAATTTCAAGGGGTATGTATGCTTTTTCAAGGCACCGTATGTTAGACCTGTGTATTTATCTAGTGTTCTACTCCAACAGAATATTGATGCTCTTGTACAAAGCCAGTTGTGACAACATTGCTAGTGTAATAATTGCATGTGTTTTTTAAATCTTACTAATAAAGCTGGAATTTTTAGTTCATGCGCATTTTAATATTGTTTTATATTTATTTCATTGTATTTTCCTGCACTTGTCAGTAGAGCAGCTGTTAAAAGGAAGTTCTGCAATTATGCGTGTTATTAATGTGTATATACTGGACTTCAGATCCAGTATGAATCAGATGGCTGATTGACTGACTTTATACTGTTGAGTCCTAAAATAAACTTTCTACAGGAACACCAAACCACAATCACTGCAGACATTTGGAGAGCTGTTTCATTGATGGTGTTTGAGCTTTCTTTTCCTTGACTTACAGAGCAGTGGAGCACCCAGAGGTACCAGAATCTCCCGACTTTGTGCGAGTGCATAACTACCAGTCTGAGATGGTGATCAGACCTCATACAACATTTGATGAGGTATGGCTTTAGTATCGGGTAAACTAGTGGTGGTTGAGTGACGTATCCCATTGTGAGTGGTAGATTAGTCCAGGACATTATAAATGAAAGTGATTGTAAATCCTTGAGGTATGTGTATATATACATACAAGGGGCTTGCTTTAAGGGCACTCATGCGAGCAGGCTCTGTGGCCGTTGACACACACAACATGGCTCGGCCCTGCCCCTGCTCCCTCCTCACTGGCTATGATTGACACAAACCTCTGCTGTCTTTGAGTCAGTAAGGAGGATGGAGCCATTGATTGAGGTATGGTATCACTTGGGTATGTGTAAGGGATGGGGGGGGGGGGGGGGGCACTGTAACTTGAAGGTATTTTAACTTAATGCAGAGAATGCATTAAGGTAAAAAGCTAAAAAATCAGTGTGCAAAAGCAGAGAGAACAGCTCCAGTCATCAGTATTTTGTGTGCATCTGAGTGCTTACCATGCCTTCTGCACTGTCTGTGTTGTGGTGGTCATATTGTTGGAGACAGGGTTTTGTTTCATCATGTCAGAGCCTCTTCAAAAGGAAAACTTTGAGGAGAACCGTAGGGACATCAGTACTTTTTTTTTTTTTTTTTTTTTTTTTTCAGGGGTATGTCTGTAGGCATAATTAACATTTCTAAATGTTCCTAGAAAATAGATTCTCGCTTTGAGTTCAGATCCACCTCAGTCGTTTGAGTAGTTAAAACATAAGGGTTACATCCTAAAGAAAACTTCCAGCAAAGTTTCTAGGATGCATCTCCTACATTGATGTGTGTGTATATAGAAAAAATTATTGCGCAGGTGAGGAAAAAAAGGCTGCTGGCAATACAGCAACAGAACAAATTGTGTAAAGATATCTAAAACACATGTTGTATCACAGCAATTTCTTTTAGATCTCTTACATTGAGCACCTCTCCTGCTGCCGCTATTACTGGCTGCCCAAATGACAGCTGGGAATTGCTTTGCAGTGGAAAATAACAGTCAGCAAATGTAATTTAGTAAATACAGTGTGTGGTTTCATTGTATTTACTAATCATTTCATGTATAGAGCTGCATATGACATCAGTAAAGGAAATATCATAAAGCAAAGACTCCGAATGGCTGCACTTCCAAAAATCCTGTTTATTGAAGCTTCATGTGATAGGTGGTTAACAGATGGAGCAAGGGACAAACGGGTAGATGCATTTCACGCAGATGTTAGTCGGTTAAAGAAGACTTGCAATAACAAAAAAAAAAAACCCTTGGGTAACCCAAACAAGCAACACCCCCCCCCCCCCCCCCCTGTGTGTTGGTGTTATTGTGTTTTGTCGTATAAAAGAAAAAACGCAACCCTCACTTATTAAAAACATTTTATTCATGTAAAAAATTATTTCATTTCAAATAAGTACATATACTGTTAAACCACATGACAACTGGTAACATCCATCAGCACATTTTAGTAGCAAGGCCTTGAGCATACGGCATAATCCAGTTGTCATACCTTTAGCCCATTGGGGTTGGATGTTTTATTCTGGAATTTTTTTATTCCTGTGTTGTGTAAAGGATACCCATAGCCGTAGAGAATGTGTGGGAAGTATTCAAGAGTATCCGTTTTTGTGTTGCCAATAGTTGTTTCTAATTTTTTTCTTTTAGAATGGCTTTGATTACTTGTTGACATATAGTGACAACCCACAGACTGTGTTTCCTCGCTATTGTGTAAATTGGATGGTATCCAGTGGTAAGTTCATTTATATATTTTATCATGTATTAACCTACCTCCACGCTTTTTATTTTTTATTTTTTTTTCTTTTCCCCCCTTATCTTTGGCTTATACTGCCTGATCATCTCAGACATTTCCTTATTCAAATTCCTAAAAAAAAATTTGAGCCACAACATTTTGAAAATATCCAACATTGATAAAGGGATTCAGAGGCATCACCTTCTAAATACAATCTGTACAGTGACAATAAAAAAGTATGTGAACCCCCTGAAATTAACTGGTTTTCTGCAGTAAACATTGTATGCAGATCAACTTTTTTTGATCATACATGTTCATAGAGCTCTTTTTTTTTTTTTGTGAGGCATGTTTCACATCAGCTGATATTTCTTATGAGCATAAATCTTAAAATGTTTAAGTGCCTTTTATTAATTAGAGTAGCTCTAAACCAACCTCCAAACTCATTTCATCAATTGGACTCCAGATATGCAAACAAGTGACTCAAATTGGCTTTTGTTAAAGTAATTAGTCATTGAGCTCACTTACTTTTTCCAACAGAATGTTTAATGGGTGTGTTTAATAAGGATTTGAGAAATTAGAATTGTTTATTGGCTTAAGCACACTGTGTTTGTCTATTGTGACTCTGATGAGGATCAGATTGTATTTAAAGGAGTTGTAAATGTTTGCTGGTTTATTGTAAATAGTAGTGTGATCATTACAATATACGAAAGATCAGTATGTGGCATTAATAATCAACGGATTTCAGCTGTGCCCCACCAGACCGCTATGCCCCCATCCTCCATGGACAATGTGCCTGGCTGTGGAGTTCATCTCTCTATCCCTGCACTCTGTGCACTGATTGACAGCAATGATGGGCACTAATGGTTTCCCCCAATTGACAGATCGGCGGCACTAATTTGCACTGGCAGGGGAGAGGAGGAATTTCACATGCAGCAGACAGACTTGCCAGAGTCGCTCGGTGTGTGAAACTGTCAGCTAATGCAACTACTTGCAGGAAGAAAGGAGCTGTCACAACTCAGCCGCAATGTTGGGGATGGGTGGGACCTTGCAGTCATCAACACCAGCCAATCATTGGGCAGCTTAAGGGGCGGGGCCACAAACACTACGGCCCGCCCAGACCCCCATCCTGTTGGCTGGGATTTGATAGGCGTTCGGTCCCGCTCACCCCCAACATCACCGCTGAATTTTGACAGCTGGTCTCTCTCTGCAAGCAGTGACGACATATGACAGTTCACACACTCAGCGGCTCTGGTAAACCTCACAATCTGCTGCCTGTGAAACTGTTTCACAGGCAGCGGGGGCTATGTACTCTGTTGAATGCAACATTTCAGGGCAGATCTTGGGAGACAGCATGGCGATTTGGGTTGTGCCCAGGCTCACCCCGTGCACACATCTATGTACATCTTACATATACATTCATACATTTTAAGTATATTTATAAGCATAACAACAGAATGGAATGTCCGTATCTTCATACATGTATATGGGCAGAGTTGGACAACTTGCATATTCTTCAGAGGAAAAAATATGGCAACAGTGATCAACGGTAAGCCAGGAAGGGTCTAAAATAGTATTACACCATTTCCAATCCCAAAGAGAAGAATTATTTCCCAAAAGCTGCATAAAACAAAGACAAAAAAAACAAAAGAATGGTAGCATTTGGAGTATTGGAAGAAAAGTGCCTGAGCATATATAGAAGTTATCTAGAGATAATGAAGGCTTACTCAGATTACTTAGAGATGATTAGAGCATTGGATAATAATACTAGCAGAGTCACTGTTGCTGTAAAGCCCCTTAGGGAAAAGATAATAGTAGTATCCAGTATAATCCTCAAGTGCAGATCCGTTTTAGAATGAACCAAAACATGCCCAGATGTTGTATGTTATCAAGGCAAATCACAAGCATCATATCCATTTACACATCACCTGTCTCTCATCAGAAGCCAGCCAAATACCTTTATAGTATGGGATGTACCAAAATGTTTATATATATATATATATATATATATATATATATATATATATATATATTATAATATAATATAATATAATTTTTTTGTGTGTATTTTGACTATACATACATACTCACACACTTTAACTACTTAAGGACCAAGCCTGTTTCTGACATTTGTTGTTTACAAGTTAAAATCAGTATTTTTTATTTTTTTTTTTGAAAGTTACTTAGAACACACAAAACGAATATATACTTTTTTTGGGCATAGACCATGGAGAAGAAAATGGAGAGCGTTGCAATACTTTGTCACACCGTATTTGTGCAGCGGTCTTACAAACACAATTTTTTAAATTTAAAAATACAGTAAAGTCCAACTTCTTTTGTATAATGTGAACATTGAATGATACGCTGAGTAAATTGATACCCAACGTCATGCTTTAAATTTGCACATGTTCGTGGAATGACAAACTACGGTACTTAAAAAAAAAAAAAAAAAAAAAAAAAAAAAATTCTCCATAGGCAATGCTTAAAAAATTAGAGTTAGAGGAGATCTATTGCAAGAATTATTACTCGAACGATGAAGGCGATACCTCACATGTATGGTTTGAACACCGTTTTTATATGTGTGCGTTTGCTTCTGCACGTGAGCTTGGAGGGACGAATCACTTTTTTATTTTATTTTTTTCCCCCACTGTACCTTTTTGTGACATTTGAGGTCGCTCCAGTCCTCCAGGGGCATAGTAGGGTGGGGCTCATCTTGCCCTCACTCGACTTCCTGCCCATCAGTCTCGGATCGGATCAATGCCACCGCTGCTGATCTCTCCAGGAAGCTGCAGGGGGAGCACCTCTCCCGCTGCCCATAAAAGTGATCCCATGGGGAATCCGCCGCTAAGACTACATTTATGTGAAAGCATGTTGCTTATACTGAGGTTATGGCAGCTAGCTGCTCCCATAACCCCGGTATTATCAAAATAGCGACGTTAATCCGCGAGTGGCACAGAAGTGGTTAAAGATATCTAAACCCAAGAAGAAAAAAAATCTAATGTTCACCAGTCCTTAGATCAGCCTTTCCAACACCAAGGAACCATTGAAATAGTTCTCTGGTCTCGGGGAACCCCTGCTAAAAATGAAAAATCTACAACTCCTGATACATTAGTGTGATGGTCAGTGAGAGGAATGGTCCTTACACATTTGTGGTCATTGGGAAGAATTGCCCCCTTACAGATAGCTAAAAAGATCAATGGTGTCAGTGGGAACTTATCTGAGAGGCAAAAATTGCCCAATCCTGAAGGAACCCCTAGCAACCTTTTGAGGAACCCTGGTTGAGAATCACTACCTTGGATATTACAACATAACTAGCATAGTGTGTGTGGGGTTTTTTTTTTTTGTTTATTTATTTATTTTTTGCTTTGTGCCACTTTTTCTGCCGAGAGTTGTTTGCTAATATTAACACATGTTTATTGTTACAGGGATGCCTGATTTCCTGGACAAGCTGCATTTAGCGACACTCCGTGCCAAGAACATGGAGATCAAAGTGCGAGATTACATATCTGCCCGTCCTCAAGACTGCAGCAGCGAAGGACGAGCCAGCCCTGAGCGGAAACCTGCAGCTGCTCACAGTACACAACAAATGGATTTTGCGTAATAGGAGTAGCAGAAAACCAAGCTACTTGTACAGGCTAGCATGAGGGACAAGAGCTGCTCGAACAATGAGTGAAGATCAGCTGTGCAGATCCTGAATGAGTGATAACTGCCAATCAGTACTGAATTTCTGCCAGCCAGTTTAAAAGATCAGTGGCTGCTCTGCTCATGCCAGGTGGCTACATTAAGGACTTTTCTGAGATGAGATAGTGGGCATTACAGAATGCAATTGAACTTTTTTTGATCGTGTCCATCTTGTTAGAAAGCTATGTGACATTGGTTATCAGTTCTCCAAATGCATGTTTGTCCCCAGCATTGGATTCCTATCTAACAGTTGGCATCTCCAGCAACAGAGTCTAGCGCGTTTAGCCTTGGGAATGGATTTATACTTTATGGAGAACCAGGATATTGCTTCATCGGGTCTTTTGGCTGGACATTTCATTATCCGCCTCTCTGATCAGTGTGTGTGAGAGAGACCTTGGCTGAGCTCCCACCCTGTGTTGATATGAAGGAATCCCATTGCTGTGATTTCCAGATTCTGCAGGGAATGTGACTATTTCCACTTGCATGTTTTACTTGTATTAACAACATGGATAAAGTACTTGATCATCATTGGTTTTATAGTTCAAAGTTTAAGTGCTGTTGATTACCCAAAGAATTTTTTTTTTTTTTTTTTTTTTTTTTTTTTTACTGCATTCACAAAAACAGATGAGGTTTTCAGATTTTTGTGGGGAAAATTTGCTTAATGTTTTTAAAAGAAGAAATCTTTGCTTAAAATTGATTTGTGAAACGGGAAATTTTGTCACTTTTTTCTTTTTTATTTATTTTTTTTGTTTGGGGCATTTTTCTACCTGGCTAAGAAGTATAGGTCTCTAATGCAAATAGTGGACTAGCTGCACCCTCACTGGCTGACACTTGATTATGCTGTGAACACGCTGCCTTACTGGACTTCTCCAGGCCTTTCTGCGTGACCTGACTGGTAGCCATTGAAGGACTGGGACACATTTTTATAGGCTGCAGTTACTGGCTGCATGGTCCAGTGACCTTTTGATTCACTGTGTTAATTTGGGGTCCTGGACAGCAGCACGTTGACCCTTACAGAATCGTTCAGTAAAGTCCACAACACGGCAGCCACTTTGGTTGTAAACAACCAGGGTTGCCCCATGCCATTAGGACTGTAGGCCAGCACCCATAGAAGTCTTTGTGACGTTTTACTGTTACATTTTACAATTCGTATGGCACTGAAAGAAGCAGAAATGACAGCAGTCTGAAAGATGTTCTTATTATTTGCTGCAATGTATTGCAGCAATTTGCACCCGCCTCTGTTCCTATGGGGTCTCCAGCTCAAACAAAAATGTTTCCCACAGTTCCACACAATTCCCTCAGGGCCAGTTCACACCACAAAAAAGTCACCCAGATCCATTTCGGATGTTTTTCTGCATGCACTTTTTTTTTATTTTTGTATGCGTTTCTGAATGCTTTTTTTATTTTTTTTTATTTTTTTCAGGCAAGGACCCCTTAATCACCCCTCGTGTTAACCCCTTCCCTGACAGTGACATTTTATACAGTAATCCGTGCATTTTTATGTGTAAAGTATCAGTTTTGGGTATTGAGGGCATTTTCACGAGTACTTTTAAAAATACTCCTGATCGGCACCAATACAGATACCAGTGTCGGTGTATCCCTACTTTTTTTTTTTTTTTTTTCATTTATTTTTTTTTCCCCCTACTTGGTGTCTTACCTTGCAAATAAGTAAAAACATGCACTCCAAATTCAGATAATGGTGGCATTCCCACCCTGTAGTCATATCTGTAACAGACCTATGTTCTAAAGAATGTACTTGATGCTTAGAAGGGCGGAACTAGTCAGTATATTGTCTTGTATGCTAAGCCATGTGTTGGAAGGTGTTGAGCTGATAAACATGACAGCTGATAGTGCCGTACAAAGGGCTTTTTTCTATACCATAGCTGCCTGAATTTTTTTTTTTTTTTTTTTTTGTATTGGTGGGTTGATCTGTAGAAGGCACTTGTTCTGCATGCACAGTAGGTAGAGAAATAATAATTAATAGTAATATTCCTTTGGTAAAAGGTAGTCAGTTTACATCTTAACCCCCTAAGCTGCAGATCTGGTGCAGTGGAAATGGTGTTCTTCCTAAAACACGACTTGATTTTAAAATCACTCCGAAATGAGAGATTTTCTCCAGAGGCTCCGCTGAAACTTAGCACTTTCTCTGCCAGAACCAGGGGAGCATCACTTTCAGGCAGCGAGTAAAACAATTTTACTAAAAGGTGCAATTTTCTTTCAAAAAGCATTTTAAGAGAACACAATAATAATAATAATTCATGAAGACAGAAAACATGGGAAATCACAGCACTTAAATTCGGGCTTTTAGCTCTCTCTCTCTCTCTCTCTCTCTTATAAGTTTCAAATTATTAAAAGTACATTCTAAGACAGGTAAGCCAATTACTTCCTGCACAGCCAGTAATAATTTGTGATGGACCAACCTAAAGGAGTGTACACTTACCTGAGTGTTCCAGGTTATGTTTAAGGGGGTGTTCCAGTTTTTACAACCCCTCCTGTTTTAGATGTGTGGTTGGATGGGACTGTCGCAGTGCAACTCACAGGCCAGTGTAAAATGAATGTTAGTGATTGCAAAGGATCGGTTTTAATTTTTTTTTAAATAACAAACATGTCATACTTCCCTCCACTGTGCAGCTTGTTTTTGCACAGAGTGGCCCTGAACTTCCTCTTCTGTGGTCCCCCGGCGGCTCTCACAGCTCCTCCCCGCATCAGATAACCCCCTAGGAGAAGCTTTTTCCCAAGAGGGTTACCTTGCGGGCGCACTCCCGAGTCCAGCATTTGCATCCACAGACACGAATGTTGGACTCAGCCCTGCCCCCTGGTGCTCGCGTCATTGGATTCAATTGACAGCAGTCAATGGCTGCTCTGCTATAAATCTATCCAATCAAGAGCCGGGACCCCATGAAGAGAGGGACAGTGCGTCCCTGCCGAAGAAATGAAGGGGCTTGGGTAAGTAAAACGGGGGGCTGGGGGGCCGGTGACTGCCAGGTGTTTTTTCACCTGAATATATAGGATGCAACACGAGGGTTTACAACCCCATTAAGTATTCCTACATGCAGGGGTGATGGAAGAATGTCCATTTCAGCATCATTTGCTTTGAGAAATTAGGGATTTATAGAATTTGTATCTGATCAGAAGTTTTTGTATATTTTCTATCAGAAGAGCTCTTTCGATCTCTAAAGCATATTACCAAATGTTGTCTTAGTTTCTGAAGCCGATATGCAAATTTAACTGGTAGTCTCTAAACCAAGGTTTCTCAACTCCAGTCCTCAAGTACTCCCAACAGGTCATGTTTTTCAGGCTTTCCATTATTTTTCACAGGTGATTTGATCGGTTTCACTGCCTTAGTAATTACAACAGCCGTTTTTCATCTGAGGGAAAGCCTGAAAACATGACCTGTCGGGGGTACTTTGGGACTAGAGTTGAGAAACATTGGTGCAAACCAGTGGTTCTCAACCTTGGTCCTCAAATATCCCCCAAGAGGCCAGGTTTGCAGGTTTTCCTTTATCTTGCACAGGTGCTTTAAACCAGTCAATGGCTTTTGTATTTTGGACAGCTATTTTATCTGAGAAATTCCCAAAACATGGCCTGTTGGGGGTACTTGAGGATTGAGGTTGAAAACCATTGGACTAAACCATTCTATTGTATAATGTTGTCTCTTTTTATGCTTTAAAGTGTGTGTCCGCTATTGCAGCTGAATTGGGATAACGCCTAATTTATACTTATTTGTTCCCATTCACAAAGCATAACTTGAAAAAGAACAAAAATGGCTGTTTATCTTTTTTAAATGCTCTTTTCTGAAAACTCCTTGACAAAAATTACACTTGGCTTTTTCATCCTTTGTAATGTTTAAAGGGGGCTGGGGAGAAAATGTTTCCTGTCGGTGTTGTGCTGGCAGATCTCCTTATCAGTTGTAAACTAGATTTCAGTTTCAAGTCCTAGCAAAAGGTTAAAGATCTAGAAACTTGGCTTCTTTATTGTATGTCAATGAGGAAAAGCTCAGGGTCCCCAATCTGTGTGGAGACATAATCGCTGCTCACAAAATCAAATTGTTCGGGGTAATTTTATATATATATATTTTCATTCATTTTATTTTTTTTTCTTTCAAATTTGATTACAAACGTGGAAATACACATTTTAATAATTGAGTTGGTGTGGGGGGCATGCTTAGTCTGTGCACTGTAAAATTATTCATGCACAGGCGAAGTGGTGACCACAAACAGCTCTTTATAGTTGCTTCCCTGTGTGTTCTGACTGTTAAAACTATGAAAACCTCAAATGGTATAGTTGCGTGGTCCCCTTTTTTATTTTATTTTTTTTATTTTTTTTCCATGTCAGTTTACATGCAAACAATGCTTACCAGAGCTTGTGGTTATGTAGGAATCAGAATATTCACTTTAACGCTTGCAGGGTTACTGCCTATCTTGATATGACTAAAGCCTAGTACAAACTGACAGCTCAGGTCGGAGCCGCTGTACTAACAATACAATCTCCCCAGCTGTTCTATTGTGTTCTGACAGAGGACGCCCCCTCCCCAGAACACTGGTTAGCGCTCTCAGCCATTAAGAGCACTGATAGGGAGCCGAGCCGGTTGGCAGACCTTTTCCAGTTATTAACCTTGGACAGAAGCCGGCCGACCGGCTTCTGTTGACCCGGCTGCCGTACCCACCAGCTGAATATCAGACAGTTTTTATTGAACCAACCAATGTTGGCCAAAATTTGGCCCATGTGTACTAGGCTTAAAGCTAGGTATGCGCTAAAAAAAAATGTAATGGGTATTTTTTCATTGTAAGACAGTTTGTTTTTCTAATCAAATTGACTTTCATTCCTGGCTGCAGTGACAGAATTTGAAGGAGCGGGATTGAAAATTATTCTTAAAGCGGTTGTACCCTCCTCTTGCACATTTTTACCTACATGTAAGCCTATGATAAAGCTTACTTGTAGGTAAAATTAATATTTCCTAAACCTGTACGGTTTAGTAGACATTCAACATGCATGCAGCCGTTGACATCAGCTGCACATACGCTCTGGTCAGGCGGATGCTGCCTGAAAATCAGAGCTCCTGGCGGAATTGAGGACTTCATCGCGGCTCCGGCCACTCACAGCGCCGAAGTTCCCTCAGCGGTGACCGGGAGGCGGTGCAGGAGCTTGGTTCTAAGGAAAGTAATTCATAATGAGCTAGTATGCAGTGTGATTTTAATTTTTGGTCAGCGCATACAACCATTTTAACGGGTGGCTCCACTTTCGTGGAGAAAAATAAATAAAAAATATAGTAGGGTACACAATTGTGACACAATTCATATTGTAATTGTTATTAAAAATGTTCTTTCCTTTTTCAATCTGCAGCTCCTGTAATTTCTGTAAAATGCAATATGGCTACCTGGAGGCATTCTGTAGACGGTGCACAGAACACCCCCCAGCAAAGTCATTTCCTGCTTGTATGATCGGCTAACTGATTTTCCCAGAAGTCTGCACTGAGATTTAAGTCAGATTTTGAGCATCTACAAAAAAAAAAAAAAAAAAAATGTATTTTTGGTGAGCTACTCCCAAAGGGAAATCACGCCTAAAGGGATGCAGACCCTGCAGTTTTCCTAGTTGTAGCCCTGCAGGTGCAGCAACTGATTAATAATTATGAAACCACTCCCACTAGATTCACTCATGGACACAGCAAACACACAGCTATTCTTTCAGAATAACAAAAGGTAGGAATCTGCAGCAAACATTGTTAATTCTTGCAATGTATATTGATCCCCCAAAGGGAAGTCTTTTTTTTTTTTTTTTTTTTTACCTCAAAAGTGGAGTTACTCATTAAATGTACACATTTCAAACGAACAATGAGCCCTGGTTCACACTGGTGTGATTTGACATGTTAAATCGGTGGCAGAAACCCGGCACAGATGTCTGTGAAATCGGGACTGACATGCGGGCGTGAAATTGTGAGAGTTGAGCTGAACTTGCACGGCTTCATTCCCGCAGCTCAGTGTGAACCTGAGCTGCATGTAGTTTCATCCATCCAGTCATTCATTTCAAAATCAAATGTTAAAGGTAAGCGAAATCTCGGAACTACTTTCAAATGACTTTTAAATGTTCTGAGAATTTTCATTCAAACTGACTAGTGTATATCCAGCTATAAAACTATAGGGATAAGAGGTGAAAGGTCCCCTGGATCCTGACACTTACTGCACAGCAGTTTGCATGAACTGGTGCTGATAATACATTCTGTCCCCTGAGTGTGCTCAACATCACATAACGGGACTCTGTGGTTTTGAAGGAATGTAAACAACTACCGTGTTCTGAGTTGCTACCTAGGAGCTGGAAGACACCCCATATTAGCACGAATGCAGGTAGTCAACGGGCACCAACTTTTATACCTCAGGAGTCCTCCTGAGACATGAAATTAAGATAAATAAGGGGTACTTCTTCTAAAACTTATACTTCACATTGATTCCTAAATGATTCTTGCATACACCTGGGTGTAATTGGTTCTTTTACAAATATGAGGTAGGTACCCTACATTAGAAGTTTAGGCCCTATATCAGTGATGGTAGACCTTGGCACCCCAGATGATTTGGAACTACATTTCCCATGATGCTCATCCACTCTGCAGTGTACCTGAGCATCATGGGAAATGTAGTTCCAAAACATCTGGGGGTGCCAAGGTTCGCCATCACTGCCCTATATCAAGTTTTGAGCATGTTGGTAATCAGCAATATTTTAAAAATATGCTTTATAACTTGTGTATTTTGGAATCTGAATGATGCAAATCCTGATTGTTAGGCCCACATGAATCTCTACAATAGTAAAATGAGTAAAAGTAGAGGTGAGCAAACTTTATGGATGGGTCCAGTCAGTTCAGCATTTAAAAAAGAAATCAGTCCAACTGCATACATTTTTCCGCTATTCAATAGCGATTAGAATAAACTCTGCCAAGTTTCGTTTTTAATCTGAAACACAAACTGGATGGAATAATTGATACACTTAGAGATTTTTGGTAATGACTATTAAATGCAGAAACTTAGAGGATTGTTGGGGCACTTAAGGTAACTGCACTGAAATGTTTCTGGGCATATTGCTGTTTAAGGAATCCTTCACAGCTCTCCTGTCCGATGCAGTGTGTTTGTACTCATGTTAATTCATTAGAATTTGGCTGCCAATGCACCATAACCAAAAATCAGACCTGCAATATCTTTTCTTGAATAAGAAGGTATTGCTTTGGGTCAATCGTTCTGAAAGCTCCCACACCAATAGGACAGCATAGCCAACAAGTGTGGATTTAACTCCTATTGGGTTTCCTACCTAAAGCTAACTTCCTGCCAGCCTTTCTTCACCAAGAAATGTCCGATTTTGGCTACACGGCATAAGTTAATATTGTAACGTCTACTGGTTTGTAGCTTATTTTATTTTCTGGGAGAGAAAAAAAAATCATGTGTTGTGTCCTTTATAAAACGTAGACTTTAATCGCAAATCTGCTGTTACATATTCTATGGATTAAATCGGTAACAAGAGCATGATGTATTACGAATCATTTCCTCTCTTGAATTTGCACTGCTCCTATAGAGTTGGGAGCTCCCATTGCTGTGATGTTACATTTTGTTTTTTGTTTTTTTTCTTTTTAACTAGTAAATGTAATTAAATGTACAAATTGGTTCTAAAATGCATGTCCTGCGTCTGATTCCTTTTTTCTTTTAAGGGTTTTGCCTGCTTTACAGACATATTTGGCAAGAATTTGGTGAGAGAGGGGTTTAAAGTACAAGGTTGCCATCAGGGGATTTTGCATAGGAAAAAGAATAAAATAATGTATGGGCAGGCTAAATGTATGTAATTTTGTTGTTACAACTGCTAGCAATAATCCCAGATTTCTCCTGGCAGGGATGGGTCCCCCTGCCACCCCCCCGGTAGAACACAATGGCTCCAGATTGGGGGGCGGGGAACTGACTGATGGGGGTGATGAGGATAAAGTGATTCTCTCCTGCAACCTGTGGTTGCAGGAAAGAAAATAACTCAGTCTATGGCAGAAACAATTCAATTCATTTCACTTTCTCTAAGGCCAGGCCATCTTGGACATGCTCCAGCCTGTGGCTGAACAAAGTAAAGCGGCTCAGTAATCACAGATATGGCAAAATGTCAGCCGCACTCCAAGCTTGGCTCCTCCTTGCTGTATGTCAGCAAAATTAGTGCATAAAACAAGTTTTCCACCTAAAAACAAACCTTCCTTGGCGCGTTTCACCTTTCCTGGCTTGCTACCTCTATCCTATATGAACAAGCCAGGAGTGGTTAAATGCGTCAAGGAGGGTTTGTTTTTTGGATGTACACATGTATGCAGTCATTTGGCTGATAATACAGCAAGAGGAGATACATTTGGAGTGTCTGACATTTTTTCATACCTTTTTGTTGGAGCGTGGAGATGGGCTACAGTAGTCAGCACCTGGATTGTTCATGTATGAGAAGAGGAATGAGTCTTAAGTGGAGCTATGGATTTAGCTCATTTCTCTGTCATTCTGCTTTCGCTTCCTAGCAGAATGCTTGTTGGCTCATGCTCAGATTGGCTACTTGTGCTGCTTCTTTCTAATGCTCCCTGGCCCCGCAAGAGTTCCAGTTCAGGTACTTGCTGCCCGCTTGCAAGCTACTGTAATAAAAAAAAATAATTGAATGTATTAATGACTACAGAGAAGCAATAACTGATTTTATCTGACTAGAGTTCAGCATTAAGTGTGGTGACTACATTTTTTTTTTTTTTTTTTTCTGGCTACGGTAATTCTTTTTAAAATATAGACCAGTTTTGCCAGAATTCCAATGTTCTTGTAACTATGTAGTCTAAAATATCAAATGTTTGATTGATTTTCCAGCTATCTTACATGGACTACAAAACCCTTCCTTCCTATGTAATGGGGAGAGAGGAGAAAATGTTTTTAGTCTAAAATGAGGTGCTCTGCCTATAGTCACATTACTCCTCCAGAGAGTTTAGTGAGTGCGGGTTGTCACCTTAGGACTAGAGGTGTTACTTGCAGGATCACCAAAGGAAAGGGGAAAAGAAAATCTTAATGTATTTTAGACTTTTGTGGCTACATTAGATATCCTTTTAATTGTCTGTATAGCCTTAGTTGTAGGAAGCATGGTGACAAGCGGATAGAGAAAAATAACCCCATACATGGTCTTTCAGTCATGGTTTCCCATTATCAGGTCAGCCTAATAATGATAATAGTGAGAGGTGAAAACAACAAATAATCTTCATAAATTTAGGCCAAAATGTATTCTGCTACATTTGTTTGGTGAAAATAACCCAAATCGGTGTATAGTATTTAGTTTGTAGAAAAGTTTTTAAAGGGTTCACAAACTATGGTAACTATCCTAAAATTGATCAATCCTAATGTACTAACGGCTTATCATTTCTTGAGGCCCAAAAATGCCAGGGCAGTACAAATATCCCCAAATGGTCCCTTTAAGTTCTTCTTTTGTTTGTTTTTTTTCCCCCCAAATTTTTATTTTTTTTCATACTGTCACCAGTGCAGTACAGCATCATATGACTGGTGTGGCAGCGATCAGGGACACTGACAGTATGTTAAAAAAAAGACATTTTAATTTTTTTTTTTTTTTTTTTACTTTGGTAACACTGTACTACTCTGGGGAGGTGACCAGAATTTTTTTTTATTTTATTTTTTTCCTCACTAATTGCTTATAACAGTGAATATCACAGTTATAAATGACCCTTTTTACTGAATGAAATTGATTCATTCTGTGTTTTCCACTGTGATTAGCCACAGCTTATCACGTGGTACAGATGGGCTGTGATTGGTCCTCTCTGTACCATGTGATCAATCAGATCAACACAATAGTGCACAATGAAGGGAAGTCATGCATTGTATACAATTGTCATGTGATCTGCTGTGATTGGTCAAAGCGATTTACATGATATCGGCAGCAGCCAGCAACACTGATCTGTCATGACACAGCAGGTGATAGGTGCATTCTGGGGAGGACTTCATATGATGTCCATCTATAAATGGACCACCCGGCCTTCATTGTACTAAAGGTCAGGCAGGTCTAATCATTGGAGGAGAGCAGGCTTTGTTCTCGGCACAGCTAGAGAACTGACCGTACTGTGCTTTCCTGGCTAGTGGGGTCAGTTTTAATAGGAGAACCAGATTAACTGGCAGGAGCACCAGGTATTTCATACAAAGGAAGAAATGAGCGAATAGCATACTTTTTCATACATGGTACAGCAGGTACATTTCGGGAATATGAATTTCTGGGTTGACATATTCTTTAAGGTAAAAACCAGTTGCAATATCTCACCCTCCCTAAATACTTATGTGAATCCTCACTCTATTCAGTACTGTGCCTATCTGTAGTGGCTCTTATATCTCCCTGTATTCACAGGACAGAGGCAACATCAGGAGCCATTAAATCCTGCTACTGTCAATCACGTCCTGTGAGCAGATAGCATGTATGTGTCTGTAGATGCACTTAGCTCGGTCGTGAGCCCGCATGATTGTTCCATAGCAAGCAGCTTGTTATGGCAGCAGACACAGAAGAGGTGAAGGGGACAGAACCAGCGGGGGACTGCAGAAGAAAAGGTTCAGGGCCATTCTGTGCAACACTTTTTTTTTTTTTTTTTTTTTTTTTTTTAAACCACATGTTTGTTATTTTAAAGGAAAAATGCTTTTATAACTACTTTAACTCTCCAATACCAAAAATAGTAATATATATATATATTTTTTTTTTTGAAGGACTGATTTATTTATATATATATATGCTTTCTGTATATTGTTGGGTTTGGCTATAGTGTTCCCAACATAAAACATACCCAGAATTCCAATACAGCAAATCACAGTGCACACCAGTAAACCTCTATTTAGTTTATAATTACAGTACTGGTCCATGTGACAGTATCTGGAATAAAAAAAAATGTAAAGGCAGCCATGTGACACAATGGTTTCTAAAATTTAGAGGCTCAGTGTAGTACAGTATACACTTGCATTCATTGCGCCTCCCCAGGGCAGGTCTGGTTGCGTAAACTGTGAAACAGGCTTAGCTGGTATGGGCAGATATATTATGGATTAAAAGCAATATTAAAATAACTCGGCTAATATGTAGCTACTTAAAATAAGCAATATGCAGTCTCTGTTGAGAGCTTTAAAGTGGAGGTGCAGGCTATTCTTAACCAAGTTTAAACCTGCTCCTACCCCCATTCTAATTATCCTGTGAAAGGCAAGATGTGTATACTTACCTATTCTGAAGGTGCTCTGTTGCGGTCACGTGATCGCCTCCCATTGGCACTTTTACTGGAGAGGAGGAACAGCCAACAGCAATATATCCCATAGCAAGCCTGTCGGTGACATCACCGCCCAGACCAGTGATTCTCAACCAGGGTTCCTCCAGAGGTTGCTAGGGGTTCCTTCAGCACTGGACCATTTCTGCCTCTTGGATAAGTTCCCACTGACACCATTGATCTTTTTAGCTATCTGTAAGGAGGTAATTCTTCCCAATGACCACAAGTGTAAGGACCATTCTTCCCACTGACCATCACACTAATGTATCATGAGTTGTAGATTTCTAATTTTTAGCAGGGGTTCCGTGAGACTGGAGAACTATTTCAAGGGTTCCTCTATGTTGAAAAGGTTGAGAAAGGCTGGCCCAGACATTCCATCGGTTGTCGTTGATCTGTCCTCTCCGGGACCAGACTGGAGTGCTCTCAGAATAGGTAAGTATAAGCCTCTTCCTTTTACAGGATAGGTAAAATAAAAGAGAAATACTCTTGACCCGTATAAATGCATCTAAACACGTTAACCCTAGGCATGTTTAGTACTTTAGTGTTAATTCTTTTTTATGTGCAAAATAAATGATTACTCTGTCTAATAAAATGAATTGCTGCCCAAGTGTTTGACTGGGCATGTTTACAAGCATCGGGTGTTTTGTTTTTTTTGCCAAAATACTTCTGCCAGGAGGAAAGGTGTCTAGGTAAGATGGCCTAATGTCCAGTGTGCATGAGGCCTTAAGGTGATACTAAAGTCTCTCTTTTTTTTTTTTAAATACCGAACCTGTTATACTTTTGGTTTTGCACAGAGCAGCCCAAATCCTCCTCTTCTCTGGTCCCTCACCGCTCCCTTGGCCCCTCTCTCCTGTCGAGTGCCCCCACAGCAAGCAGCTTGCTATGGGGGCACCCAAACTGCAGCTCTGTGTGTCCGTTCAGACATGGAGCCACGGTTTGGCCTGCCCCCTCTCTTTGATTGGCAAACTGATGATGGCGCCGCTGCTGTGTCTTTAACAATCAGGAGGGAGAGTCCTGAATGGCCGAGGCACTCGTGAACATTGCTGGATCGAGATGGGGCTCAGGTAAGTGTGAGAGGGACTGCTGCACACTGAAGGTTTTTTATCCTAAAATTAAAAAAAACTTACTTTAGAACCACTGTAACAAGCAATAGCTATTTACAAATGCAGACAGTAGAGGACAGCAGATACCTACACACAGTGGCGTTACTAGGGTTGATGTCACCCGGTGCAAAAAAAAAAAAAAAAAATGGTGTCACCCCCCCACCAACTAAAGTCTCTCCTCAGTACAGACCTCCCTCACACAGTATAGATCCCCCTTCCTCAGTACAGACCACCCTCCGTCAATATAGACCCCCCCCCCTTCCTCAGTATAAACCTCCCCCCTCAGTACAGACACCCTCTCAGTGCAGACCTCTCCATTAGTACAGACACCCCCACCTCAGTGCAGACCCCCCATCAGTACAGACACCCCCACCTGAGTGCAGACACCCCTCCATCAGTACAGACATCCCCACCTCAGTGCATACCCCCCCATCAGTCGGGACCCCAGCAGTACAGAAACACCCCCTCAGTTACAGACCCCTCAGTACAGACACCCCCCAGTGCAGACCCCCCTCAGTACAGACACCCCCCTCAGTGCAGACCCCTGCAGCAGTACATACACCCCCTCAGTGCAGACCCCCCAGCAGTACATACATTCCCCTCAGTGTAGACCCCCCATTGCAGATACCCCCCTCCCAGTGCAGATCCCCCCAGTACAGACACCCCCAGCAGTACAGACACCCCCCTCAGTGCAGACCCTCCTCAGTACAGACACCCCCCTCCATGCAGACCCCCAGCAATACAGACACCCCCCCTCAGTGCAGAACCCCCCAGTACAGACACCCCAGCAGTACAGACACCCCCCTCAGTACAGACACCCCCTCCTTGCAGAGCCCCCCATCAGTATAGATGCCCCCCTTACAGACCTCAGAACAGCAGATACACACAGCAGTGTGTGTCTCTCGAGCTCGGGCTCCTCCTCCTCTGTGGATGTAAACAGAGAGGAGGGGGAGGCAGCTTTGTTCCGCTCCGCTGAGGGACACAGCCACGTCGCAAAGCACAGGGCAGCGGGTGGTGTTAGCGGTGCTGCTACCCACGGGTGTCACCCCTCTGGCGGGTGTCACCTGGGTGCGGCCCGCACCCGCCTAGCAACGCCACTGCCTACACATCAAGGATGTCAAACTCGATTTAATTCCAGGCCACATCAGCATTATTTTTGCCCTCAAAGGGCCGACTGTATCTACTCAAAGTTTATCATATTAAATAATTGCCTCTGCATTCAATTAGTACTGGTTTTACTAATAACTGAACACGAAGGCTCAATTCACACCTAATGCCGATGTGGCTCCCAGTAGGGGTCCTCTGCTTCCTGGTTCACTATTTCAGGTCCAATTTCAGCCCTGAATTTTGGGCTGAATTCGGAACTGAAATGAACCAAAAGAAGCACAGGGCTCCTGTGCAAATTCGCAACCAGAGCCGCATTGGAGGTATGTGAACCGGCTCCATAGAGAGCCGGTCACAATCTCCTGCTATTGCGAATTATGCAGGATCTCATATCCGATTTGCTATAGTGTGAACCCAGCTGGGTTCACACTATGTGCGGGGCACAGCAGGGGGTCCCCATTCACCGTTTCAGGTATGATTTTTTTTGCCTGAATTTGGACTTGAAACAGAGCCAAAGACACACAGGACCCTTCTGCTGTGCGCTCAGCGGTCGCCTCAGAGATGTGTGAACTGGCTTCATTGAGAGTCGGTCACACTCTCCTGTCATGCGAATTGAGTGCAGACTGTGAAGAGTATGTGCAGACTAGCACAGAGCCCACTCATACTCCTGTAGCAGATGATGCAAGTCTAAAAAGGAGGGTCACACATCGCTGGTATCGTCCACAAGAAACTTTGTTGGAGACTGCTCAGACAGAACACCATGGCAGAACTATGTTTTGTCTGAGCAGTCTCCAATGCACAGAGAAGCATAGGATCTGGTGACGTTCTGTCCTCCCCTCTACTGCCTACTGCTGAGACAAGGTGGGGGCAGAGGAGAGGATGCAGCTGCAGGAGAGGTGCAAGGGCCACATGAAATGGCCTGGTAGTCCAAATTTGGCCTGCGGGCCTTGTTTTTGACATATGTGCTACACATGAATCTTTCTCCTAAGAAAATGAAATGAGCCACTGTCCTTTAATAGGTAAATGTTATAGTAATGTAAGCCAAGCACAAAGAACAAGAGCAGATTTAAATCATATCCGTGGAAGGTAGACCTTCAGGTTCCTTTGTAGCTAAGAGAGATCTCAATCTCCCCCACCCAGCATGCGGGTCCCGGGCCCATAGGTAGGACAACGGAGCCCAGAAAGCCTGGCTTGGAGGCACAGGCCTGGGGGTTATCAACCTACAGAGGACTAAATTCATAGACACCCTGAAAAAGTAAAAAAAGTATGCACAAAGCTAGTCTTTTTGCTGAAATTTTATTGCAGTAAATCAAAATAGTATTCAGTAGTTTGTATGGCCCCCATGTGCTTGTATGCATACCTGACAACATCAGGGCTCCTAATGAGGCGACAGATGGTGTCCTGGGGTATTTCCTCCCAGATCTAGATCAGGGTGTCACCGAGCTCCTGAATAGACTGAGGTGCAACCTGCCGGTGTCAGATGGACCGAAACATAATGTCCCAGAGGTGTTCTATTGGATTTAGGTCAGGCGAGCATGGGGGCCATTCAATGATATCAATTCCTTCATCCTCCAGGAACTGGCTGCATACTCTTGCCACATGAGGCTGGGCATTGTCGTGCACCAGGAGGAAGCCAGGACCCACTGCACCAGTGTAGGGTCTGACAATGGGTCCAGGGATTTCATCCCGATAGCCAATGGCAGTCAGGGTGCCATTGTCTAACCTGTAGAGGTCTCTGTGTCCCTCCGTGGATATGCCTCTCCAGACCATCACTGACCCACCACCAAACCGGTCATGCGAACGATTTTACAGGCAGCATAACGTTCTTCACGCCTTCTCTAGGTCCTTTCACCTCTGTCAAGTGCTCAGGGTGAACCTGCTCTCATCTGTGAAAAGCACATAGTGGCAGTGAGCAAAGGGTCTACTAGAGGACATCAGGCCCTCAAGCCACCCTCATGAAGTCTGTTTTCTGATTGTTTGGTCAGAGACATTCACACCAGTGGCCTGCTGGAAGTCATTTTGTAGGGCTCTGGCAATGCTCATCCCCCTTGCACAAAGGAGCAGATAACGATCATGCTGATGGGTTAAGGACCTTCTATAGCCCAGTTCAGCTCTCCTAGAGTAACTGCCTGTTTCCTGGAATCTCCTCCATGTGCCTGAGACTGTGCTGGGAGACACAGAAAGCCCTCTGGCAATGGCACATATTGATGTGCCATCCTGGAGGAGTTGGGCTGCCTGTGCAAACGCTATAGGGTCCAGGTATCGCTTCCTGCTATCAGTAGTGACACTGACCCTAAACAACTAGTGAAAAACAGTCAGAAAAGATGAGTAGGCAAAAAAAAACGTCAGTGACCTCTACCTGTAAAACCATTCCTGTTTTGGAGGTCATCTCATTGTTGCCCATCTAGTGCACCTATTGTTAATTTCATTAACACCAAAGCAGAAACTGATTAACAACCCCCTCTGCTACTTAACTGAGCAGATCAATATCCCAGAAGTTTAACTGACTTGATGCTATACTCTGATTAAAAAGTGTTCCTTTAATTTTTTTGAGCAGTGTGTATGTTTGTGTATATATATTTATAGTCATGTCCATAAATATTGGGACATCGACACAATTGTAAAATTCTAAACTTTTTGGCTCTATACACTAACACAATGGATTTGAAATAAATGAACAAGATGTGCTTTAAACTGCAGACTTTCAGCTTTAATTTTAGGGTATTTACATCCAAATCAGGTGAACAGTGTAGGAATTACAACAGTTTTTATATGTGCCTCCCACTTTTTAACCACTTGCCGATTCCCTCACGCCGATATACGTCGGCAGAAGGTATATAGATATACAGGCAAACTAACGTACCTGTACGTGGCCCTCTAAGAAGCGGCCAGCGGGCGCGCGGCAAGCTCCATCAGTTGGGCCGCGGGTCCCATGGACTCGATCGCTGCGGGGATACCTGCGATCGCCTCTTGGAGAGGAAGAATGGGGAGATGCTAATGTAAACAAGCATCTCCCCATTCTGCCTAGTGACAGTGTCACTGATCTCTGCTCCCTGTGATCGGGAGCAGAGATCAGTGACGTGTCACACAAAGCCACACCCCTCAGAGTTAGAAACACTCCCCAGAGCACACTTAACCCATACACTGCCCCCAAGTGGTTAACTCCTTCTCTGCCAGTGTCATTTACACAGGAATCAGTGCATTGGTATAGCACTGATTGCTGTATAAATGACAATGGTCCCAAAAATGTGTCAAAAATGTCCGATGTGTCCGCCATAATGGCGCAGTCATGATAAAAATCGCTGATCCGCCATTACTAATAAAAAAATTATTTAAAAAAAAGGATAAAAATGCCATAAAACTATCCCCTATTTTGTAAACGCTATCAATAAACGCTTATTGCGATTTTTTTTACCAAAAATATGTAGAAGACTATGTATCAGCCTAAACTGAGGACAAAATTTTTTTTTTAATGTATTTTTGGGGGGATATTTATTATAGCAAAATGTAAAAAAGAATAAAAAAATGTCAAAATTGTTTCTCTTTTTTTGTTTATAGCTCAAAAAATAAAAACCGCAGGGTTGATCAAATACCACCAAAAGAAAGCTCTATTTGTGGGAAAAAAAGGACATCAATTTTGTTTGGGAGCCATGTTGCACGACCGCGCAATTGTCAGTTAAATTGATGCAGTGCCGAATCCCAAAAAGTGCTTTGGTCAGGAAGGGGGTAAATTCTTCCGGGGCTGAAGTGGTTAAGGGACCAAAAGTAATGGGACAGATTAACAATCATCCATCAAACTTTCACTTTTCAATACTTGGTTGCAAATCCTTTGCAGTCAATTACAGCCTGAAATCTGTAACACATAGACATCACCAGACGCTGGGTTTCATCCCTGGTGATGCTCTGGCAGGCCTCTACTGCAACTGTCTTCAGTTCCTGCTTCTTGGGGCATTTTCCCTTCAGTTTTGTCTTCAGCAAGTGAAATGCATGCTTAATCGGATTCAGGTCAGGTGATTGCCATTGCATACCATATATACTCGAGTATAAGCCGAGATTTTCAGCCCCTTTTTTTGGGCTGAAAGTGCCCCCCTCGGCTTATACTCGAGTCACCGCCGTCTGCCTACCTGATCTGCGTGTTGTGCAGACAGACGGCGGCCATTCCACTATTCAAAAGCCGCGCCTCCCTGTCTGTGATAGGCGGAACACTCAATTTCCCAGCAGTCAGTGTTCCGCCTATCACGGACATCCGCTCATCCTCATACTACGGACGAGGATGAGAGGATGTCCGTGATAGGCGGAACACTGACTGCTGGGAAATTGAGTGTTCCGCCTATCACAGACAGAGAGGCGCGGCGTTTGAACAGTGGAATGGCCGCGGTCTGTCACAGACGAGGAGGAGAGGTGCGGCTTTTGAAACCTGGCATGGCCGCCGTATGTTTTTTATACATGCAGATGGGTGCAAAATGGCACACAGAGGCTGCAGAAGGACAAGGAGGCTGCAGATTGGCACAGGTAGGCTGCAATGGACACAGGGATGGACACAGGGATGGACACAGTGATGGACACAGGGATGGACACAGTGATGGACACAGTGATGGACACAGTGATGGACACAGTGAGGTACACAGGGAGGTATGCAGCTGCAGATGGGCATTATTGACCCTCTTTTCCACTCTTTTAAGCTGTAACAGTAGCTGCTGCATGTCTCACCCTCGGCTTATACACGAGTCAATACGTTTTCCCATTTTTTTTGTGGTAAATTAGGGGCCTCGGCTTATATTCGGATCGACCTATACTCAAGTATATACGGTAACATTCCACTTCTTTCCCTTTAAAAAAACTCTTTGGTTGCTTTCGCAGTATGCTTTGAGTCATTGTCCATCTGCACTGTGAAGCACTGTTCAATGAGTTCTGAAGCATTTTTTTTTAATATGAACAGATAATATTGCCGGAAACACTTCAGAATTCATCCTGCTGCTTTTGTCAGCAGTCACATCATAAATAAATACAAGCAAATCATTTCTATTGGCAGCCATACATGCCCACGCCTTGAAAATACCACCACCATGCTCCACTAATGAGGTGGTATGCTTTGGATCATGAGCAGTTCCTTTCCTTCCCCATACTCTTCTCTTCCCATCACTCTGGTATAAGTTGATCTTGGTCTCATCTGTCCATAGGATGTTGTTCCAGAACTGTGAAGGCTTTTTTAGATGTTTGGCAAACTCTAATCTGGCCTTCCTGATTTTGAGGCTCACCAATAGTTTACATTTTGTGGTGAACCCTCTGTATTCACTCTGGTGAAGTCTTCTCTTGATTGTTGACTTTGGCACACATACACCTACCTCCTGGAGAGTGTTCTTCATCTGGTTAACTGTTGTGAAGGGTGTTTTCTTCACCAGGGAAATAATTCTTCAGTCATCCACCACAGTTGTTGTCCGTGGTCTTCCGGGTCTTTTGGTGTTGCTGAGCTCACCGATGCGTTCTTTCTTTTTAAGGATGTTCAAAACAGTTGATTTGGCCACACCTAATGTTTTTGCTATCTCTCTGGTGGGGTTGTTTTGTTTTTTCAGCCTAGTAATGGCTTGCTTCACTGATAGTGACAGCTCTTTGGTTCTCATATTGAAAGTTGACAGTAACAGATTCCAAATGCAAATAGCGCACTTGAAATTAACTATGGACCTTTTATCTGCTCCTTGTAAATGAGATAATGAGGGAATAACACACACCTGGCCATGGAACAGCTGAGCAGCCAATTGTCCCATTACTTTTGGTCCCTTAAAAGTGGGAGGCACATATACACACTGTTGTAATTCCTACACCGTTCATCTGATTTGGATGTAAATACCCTCAAATTAAAGCTGAAAGTCTTCAGTTAAAGCACATATTCTTTGTTTCATTTCAAATCCATTGTGATGGTGTATAGAGCCAAAAAGATTAGAATTGTGTCGATGTCCCAATATTTATGGACCTGACTGTACATACAGTATCTCACAAAAGTGAGTGCATCTTTCACATTTTTGTAAATATTTTATTATCTTTATTATCTTTATTATCTTTTCATGTGAAAACACTGAAGAAATTACACTTTGCTACAATGTAAAGTAGTGAGTGTACAGCTTATATAACAGTGTAAATTTGCTGTCCCCTCAAAATAACTCAACACACAGCCATTAATGTCTAAACCACTGGCAACAAAAGTGCGTATACCCCTAAGTGAAAATGTCCAAATTGGGCCCAAAGTGTCAGTATTTTGTGTGGCCACCATTATTTTCCAGCACTGCCTTAACCCTCTTGGGCATGAAGTTCACCAGAGCTTCACAGGTTGCCACTGGAGTCCTTTTCCACTCCTCCATGACAACATCACGGAGCTGGTAAATGTTAGAGACCTTGAACTCCTTCACCTTCTGTTTGAGGATGTCCCACTGATGCTCAATAGGGTTTAGGTGTGGAGACATGCTTGGCCAGTCCATCACCTTTACCCTCAGCTTCTTTAGCAAGGCAGTGGTCATCTTGGAGGTGTGTTTGGGGGTCATTATCATCTTGAAATACTGCCCTGCGGCCAAGTCCCTGAAGGGAGGGGATCACGCTCTGCTTCAGTATGTTACATTACATGTTGGCATTTATGGTTCCTTCAATGAACTGTAGCTCCCCAGTGCCGACAGCATTCATGCAGCCACAGACCATGACACTCCCACCACCATGCTTGACTGTAGGCAAGACAAACTTGACTTTGTACAAAATAACTTACTTTAACTCCTGAATCTTCTCTGGGACTTGTGGAAATGGTGGTTCAAGGCGGTAAATAGCTCCTCTTCAGGGTAAGTGTAACTAAGACTGGCCATACATTATACAATTTTCTTGTACAATGTTCCTTTAGATTTACAAAAACCATATAATATGAGGTCAAACCTAAACACTTTCAAGGTGTATGCAATCTGGCAGGCCCTTGCACCGCATAGTTGAAGGTAACGCTAAAGGAAATTGAATGAGAAAATTGTATAACGTATGGCCAGCTTAAGCAGGAAGCCAGCGAGTCGTCTCTTCATATACAGCCTTTTAGGAAGGTCTCACATCCATAAACTGTATTACTGCAATGTTCCCAATAAAAAGATTTCCCGTCACTTCCTGTCCTGAAGACACTATTGTAAGTGCCCTATCAAAAGGTTTCCCTCATCTCTTGTTACCAGGATATCTGTAAAATATCTGTCCTGTGTCAATGGTCACCAGAAATAGGGTGAATCTTCCCAGTAGAGACACAGACATCAATAAAAAAAAACAAAAAACTTTTATATGTGCACATTCCATTCAAACAAAAGACAAAATCAAAATCAAATTTTATTCAAACAAAAAGACAAAGTTTAGGCTTTAGGTACAATTTAAACTGGCAGGCATGGCAGAGCTGAATATGCATGTTTATGGAGTACTCTGAATATTTTGTAGGCCAAGACCTGTTGGATGGCGCTTCCACATCTGACTACACACTTATGCCACATACACACGATTAGACATTCCGACAACAAAATCCATGGGATTTTTTCCGGCGGATGTTGGCTCAAACTTGTCTTGTATACACATGGTCACACAATGTTGTCGGAAATTCCAAATGTCAAGAAGGAGAAAATTGAAGTTCAATTTGATTCCAAGCATGCATAGACCTTTGTGCTTCGGAATTGTGTACACATGATCTGAATTTCCGGAGAACGGATTATGTTGTCGGAAAATTTGAGATCCAGATCTCAAATTCCGATGTAAAATACACACGGTCAGAATTTCCACCAAAAATCTCCCATCGAACATTTTCCGCCAGAAAATCCGACTGTGTGTACGCGGCATACAGCTCCATTCACACAAATGTGTTTTTTGTTATGCTTTTTGCATTTTGCAGAAATGCAGTTTTTTTTTTAAATGGGACGCATTCACATCAATGCATTGTTGTACCTCTGCATTTTTGGAAAGGGTCGGGGACTTTTTCTCTGCAAAGTTCAGCGTTTTGCACTTAATAGACTTCAATGGAGCCACATCCAAAACACAAGTTTTAACACGATTTGCATCTTTTTTTTTTACATTCACTGTATATAGTTGGTTGCTATGGAGCAGGTTGGGATGTCGGCCACTGCATCCTTAACAACCGATGAGTCATCAGCTGTCAGCGGGCTTCCCCGCTGACAGCTGAATGTAAAAAAAAGAAGAAGAAAATTAACGGCTAAAATAAATTCACGAAAAAAACATTGTGGGGTCCCCCCCAAAGGCCACACCAGACCCTTAGGTCTGGTATGGATTTTTGAGGGGACACCCCCCATGCCACAATAAATAAAAAATGACATGGGGTCCCCCCAAAATGCATACCAGACCCTTATCCGAGCATACAGCCCTGCAGGTCAAGAAAGGGAGAGGACAAATCGAGCGCCCCCCTTCTAAACCATACCAGACCACATGTCCTCAACATGGGGGGGTGGGTGCTTTGGGACAGGGGGAGCTCTGCGCCCCCATCCCAAAGCACCTTGCCCCCATGTTGATGGGGACAAGGGCCTCTTGCCAACAATCCTGGCCGGTGGTTGTCAGGGTCTGCGGGCGGGGGGCTTCTCGGAATCTGGAAGCCCCCTTTACCCAGGGGCCCCCATGGTGAGAGTATGTGGTCTGGTATGATTCAGGGGGAGGGGAGGGACGTGCTGGAGATGAGGGCCATGCTGTCAGGACTAGGGATGGGCGAATGGTTTGGCCTGAGCATAAGTTCGGGCCAAACTTTGGTTGTTCGGATGTTCTGCGAACACCGAACAATATGCAGTGTTCGGGGTAAATTCTAAAGCTGCTGGAACACTGTTAAAGTCTATGGGACATTAACATAAAAATCAAAAGTGTTCATTTTAAAGGCTTATATGCAAGTTATTGTCATAAAAACTGTTTGGGGACCCGGGTCCTGCCCCAGTGGACATGTATCAATGAAAATGTTTTAATAATTTTTAAATGCCCGTTTTTTCGGGAGCAGTGATTTTTTTAATGCTTAAATTGAAACAATAAAAATGATATATTCCTTTCAATATCGTGCCTGGGGGGTGTCTATAGTATGCCTGTAAAGTGGCAAATTTTTCCCGTGTTTAGAACAGTACCATAGCAAAATACATTTTTTTCATCTTTCCATCTATTCAATTTTCTGCCCTTGTTTTAACTATGGATAGTAAAACATTTTTTTTTCTGCCAGTAAATACCGTATATAGCCCACTTCCTGTTTCTTGTCTGGTCATTAGCCTAGGCTTATGACATCATGCACAGCTCTCTCTCAGAGTGAGAGAGAGCTGAGAGTTTGCCAGGAAGGGAGGGGGTGAATCATTAGAGGGCCAATGAGAGCTGCAGAGCTTGAGGTGTGCATATGTAAATCCAGGAAGTGAACAGGCAGCAGCTTCAGCTGCCCACAGTTAAAATGATTGCAGTCAGACTCAGTGGAGGGAGATTTCTGAAGCACATTTTGCAAGTACAGAGTCACAGTATATATAAAATAATATACAAAGTGGTTGGAGGGAAGCTTCAGAATGGAAAAGATGTTTTTATTACAAATTCTGTGAGCAGACTGCAGTTCCTCTTTAAGTAGGAGTCATAGTTGCCAGAGAAGCCTTTCCAAGCCACCGTGCCCACACTCTAGTAACATTTTTGGGACAGCCTCTATTATTATTATTATTATACAGGACTTATATAGCGCCAACAGTTTACACAGCGCTTTACAATATCTACTGTTGTAGGTGTTCTGATAGAGGAATCAGTTGTAGTTCACTAGCTGCTGCCAGAAGTCAATGTTTAATGCATAGTGCACCCATGATGTTGGTGTCACAGAGCAGTATGGGTTTTCCATAAAAAAAAGCACAGCGGTAGCTGTTTGCTTTCAGCCTGTTTCTCTAATTAGAGCCTTACAGAGCCCTCAAGAGCAGACGGGGGGGGGGGGGGGGGGGGCTGGGATGAGTCAGTCACTCTGACTCATTTGGTTGCTTGATTAATCAAAGCTCTAGGTATTGAAAACGGACAAACAGAGTGATTTAGGTGTAATTGGTGAAGTTTGCTTGAGAAACAAATTATTTAGGTGGGGTATTTAATTTCATTTAGTGGTCTTTGCATTTGTGTATTGTTTTTTTTTTCACTTGTTTTAATCTCTATTTGCGTTGTTTATAATTTGCCTTTTTCTTTTTTTTTTTCATCACTGTTTTTCCCCCTGTAGCTTAACCCCTGCTGATCAATCAGATTTTAAGAACAAAAAAAAAAAACATTTTATTAACTAACGTCATAAGGACCATATGTGCTCAAATGTACATATTTAAAATAGCCAACATTATGTAAACCCCAGGAATCAGAGACAATCCATACTAATCAATGTGAATATACAGAACATAATGTACTTCTCATCATATTTAATAGTTCTGTTAAGAAGAACATGCTAATATTGTACAATGAGGCTTCGTTGACCTAAACCATTTACGGAGAAAACTCATTACTGCTATCCAAACAGAGTGTTCAGATGACAGTCCAATCAATGTGTCTGGGAGCTCAGGTTGTCCCTGTAATTTCCAAACTGCAGTAATAATTATTTATTTTTATTACAGGTATTTATATAGCGCTGACAATTTGCTCAGTGCTTATCATATATATGATATATTTCAGTCCCTGCCCTCAAGGAGCTTACAATTTAAGGTAGTAAACTCACATTCATTCATACAAACACATACTACTTGCAATTTAGACTGGAGCCAATTAACCTCCCAGCATGTCTTTGTAGTGTAGGAGGAAACCAGTGTACCCAAAGAAAGCCCACACAGGCACAGGGAGAATATTCAAACTCCATGCAAGTAGTGTCTTGGTTATGATTTGAACTGATACCCCTAGTGCTGACAGGCAGAAGTGCTTAGATTGTGTAAATTGTTAGTGCTGTGTTTAATGGGTATCTCTAAATTGGAAGGTATCGTTAACAGAATATTATTTGATTGATCCACAAATGCAATGTTCTCCTTGGATTGGGAAGTATAAACAATTTTATACACCCCCCCCCCCCCCCCCATCACTTTTATACTGCGATATATACTACAGATATACTGCGGCAGGACAACTCTATTGTGCGAAACAACGTACCTATACGTGATTTTGTGCAATAGACAGTGGGGGAGCCGATTTGTCAGAAGGGGAGCCATTCAGCGGGTTCTGGTGGACTCGATGTCTGCTGGCCACCTGAAATCACTCCTCAGAGAGGCAGAACAGCTTGGATCTGTCTATGTAAACAAGGCAGATCACCGTTCTGACAGGGAAAAAGATAGAGATCTTGTGTTCCTGCAAGCAGAAACGCAGATCTCTGTGTTCATCCGTTCAGACCCTCCCCAACACAGTGTCATTAGTACAGTAACAGTGCATATTTTTAGCACTGAACACTGTAATATTGTCACTGGTTCCCAAAAAAGTGTCAAAAGTGTCAGTTAGGTGTCCGATTTGTCGCAGTTCTGCAAAAAAATTCTCTGATTGCCGCCATTACTAGTAACAAAAAAACAAATAAATAAAAATGCCATAAATATCTCACATAGTTTGTAGACACTATAACCTTTTTGCAATATATGTTTATTGGAATTTTTTTTTACCAAAAATATGCAGCAGAATACATATTGGCCTAAATTGATGAAGAAATGTAAGTTTAAAAAAAAATGTATTAACAGTGCCACACCTTGAAGACGTCACCTGACGAAACAGACGTAGGGTGAGGCAAGGACACTGATTACTTCATGGATGCCGGCTCACACTTGTGGTCTTTGACAGGTCTGGAGGTGAACGGCTAATAATAGCTGAGCGTGTTACTCCCTAGTGCCGGGTAGGCCTGTGAGATGTTTTTACACTATGGGAGCCTCCTTCTTTCTTTTTTTTATCTTCCCCATGATATGCTATGATCTGTGAAAGGGGACTCTGACCAGAAAACTGTGATTGGTGATCGTTTGGAGATGCTGTGGTCTTCTGGCTGGTTTAAAATATTACTAGTATATCGATCTGGTGAGTCCATTTTAGTGAGAGTGGTGAAGGATTCACACATTGGTGGAGTACTTGCTGTACTTACAAGCCAAGACGTTTTAGATTCTATTTCACAAATTTGAAATATTGTTCAACATTTCTCTTATATACTTGTATAATTTATTTTTTAAAACAATTGTAGATACCCTAAAACCACTGATTACAAATAATGAGCCCTACTGAATCAGATTAATATCTAGCAAGTGTGATACATGTCATAATATATGTCCAAATTAAAGAAACGAAAACTGAGCTGCTGCCATAAACACCTCCTAAAATAGAAGGCTAAAACATAAATATTAAACTATACACTCAACCAAAAAAGTGTGAAGGCAGCGCTGCAAACCCCAGCATTAATCAACCATGGTAAGTCCACAAATTCCGTTTTGTTATACTGGTCAGAAGATCTCATCCACAAAATGTCTCATCCTCAAAAAATGTAGACAATGTACCAAAGTTCTCTCTCAGTGTTAGCTCTGTGGTTTATTCATACACTGTCCAAACTACACACCGTAGTGGGTTAATCGGCATATAACAATCTGGCAATGCTGAGCTTGTGTAAACCGACTTCTCCTCGTATTAACCGGATTTTCATCAGAGACACCCACTGTCAGTGAGTTGCTAGCAGGTGGATCGGAAAAATGCTCAAGTAGACTCATTCATATGGAGAGGGGAGAAAATAAAAAACTCCATAGCTTAATCCCATTGATAAAGTTTATTTGAACACATCACCCCCCCTGTAGCAAGTACACTTACAATTTAAAACAGCAGATAGAGCACTGTATACACTGTTCTATCTTCTAAAGAGATCCCGATGTTTAACATCAGCTGAACAGCACGATTTTTCAAACAGTCGCTTCAATGGATATAGTTCAAGGTTAGTCGTATAGCCACACCCTCATGCGTTTCGTCATCTAGGACATCATCTGAGGGCGTAATTTGATTTTTTTCTTTAATTTTTTTCTTTGGGTTTTTAACCTGTTGGACTATTAAACATGCACTTTAATAATATCGCACAATATTTTTTGCATTGCACTTTTGATATCCACTAGCACTTTTATTTATATTGTTGCACATTATTTACATATATTATTTACATAATGTTCTGTTTATTCACATTTTAAGATTGAGAATTTTTGGGTTGATGTGCGGACCAGCGCCACTCTTATCACTATACAGAGTACATATTGGCCTAAATTAATGAAGAAATTCGATTTTTTACATTTTCTTATTGGATATGTTTTATAGCAGAAAGAAAAAATATTGTTTTTTTTTTTTTTCAAAATTGTCTGTCTTTTTTTGTTTATAAAAAAATAAAAATCACAGAGTTCTATACCACCAGGCAGCATTGAACACAGTGGGAGCAGCACCCGTAGTCCCGTCCACCGCTAGAGAGTAGTGTGAGGGACTGCTGGCGCCACTCCCAGTGTGCTCAGTGCTGCCTGACAGGGTGGGCGGGATTACGGGTGGCGCTCCTGCTGTGTTTAATGCTGCCTGGTGGTGTAGAACCATGTCAGTCAGCCCAACAATCTAGCGGTGAACAGGTGAGCTTGGCGAGTGCCCAATGATCTATTAACCATTACTGCAATACTACACTCGCTACACTCCGCCACTGAGAAGGACAGCATGTTTTTAGATTTTTGCAAATTCCCATTGGCTTGCAGCGCTTCCCACCTTGAGCTTGGGGGAAGCTGCAATGATGGGCACGATGAGGATGCATTGATGGGCACAGTAAGGCTGCAATGATGGGCATGGTGAGGCTGCATTGATAGGCACAGATGAGGCTGCAATGATGGGCACAGGTGAGGCTGCAATGATGGGCACAGGTGAGGCTGCATTGATGGGCACATTGTGTTTGTTTTGTTAGTATAGCATGCAGGTTAAATTATTTTGTTGTTAGATCTGTTCTATATATTTTTTTGATGCATGTGAATTTTGGAGGTGTTCTCGTAAACTGTCACTTTACAATAAATGTTGCACTTTATTTGTTAAAAAAGGAGTGCATATATTACACACACACTTTTTATTTTTGAGGTTGGATGGGGAATCTTGGGTGAGTTCCCACACTTTTTTCCCAGGACTAAACCCCTGGTGGTAATAGACGGACTACTGATACCAGCCAGTCCAAGATTGTAAACACTGTGTTCCCCGGCCACAGCATTTCTCACTACTCTCAAAGGTCTTCTTAGAATTCTTCAGCACTGACCTCCTTCAAAGTACAAGTCCTGCGTTCCTTAGTCACAGCAGCTTGACCTTAACTCTGCAACTTTCCTCTTGACCCTTTACTGCTACTTCTCCTTCACCAACCTTCATCTATGTACAAGTCCTGTGTTCCCCGGTCACAGCATCCTGACACCAGCTCCTTGATGAAGATCTTTGTCCTCCAAAGCATCTCAATGGCTCCTCCAGCCCTCCTCCTCCGCAGCAGTTTGGGACCACCAGGAGTTATTCACATAATGTGAGTACACTCAGCATACTAATACATTATGGTGGGACTAACCAAGCAAAGGACACCCCTCCACTGATGCCATATCTGCTCTACCCTCTGTCTCTAACATGACCATCTTCTCCAAGTCTTTTTTTAGGCTGGGTTCACACCTATGCGAATTGTATGCAGAGGTTTCTCCGCATCAATTTACATGACAGGAGATTGTGACTGGCTCTCTATGGAGCCAGTTCACATGTCCATTGTGGCTGCAAAGCAATTTGCACAGGAACGCTGTGCCAAATTCAGACAAAAATTCAGCCGATTCATCCCTGAAACGGAGAACAGGGACGTACTAAACCCCTACTGCGAGCTGAATCCGTCTGTGGTGTGAACCCAGCCTTAAGGGCCCATTCACACTAGGAACTGCATGTAAACAACACAGGAACGTTGTGCGCTTCCTGTGTGATTCACAAGCAACTCTGTGCAGTAAGATTGCAGCCTTATTCATTTTGAATGGGCTGAAATCTCACCGCTCCAAAAGTAGTGCATGCATTCACTCCTTTTTGAAATGCACAGCAACCGCATCACTTGGTATTTTTGTTCCATGCAATCCAGTGATGGCAAATGCAAGGGCAGCGAGTGACTTGCATGCAGTGCCGGTGTCCAGCCATCCAGATAGTGTCTGCCCCGTACTGCGCAGGTACAGCACTTGAGCAGTAGGGAGGAGAAGGAGACGCTGAAATACTCAGAAGAAGAACGGCGCCTGCGCACTGAGTCCAGGTGCAAGCCCCACCATCCAAGTGGACATACAGTAGCAAATAGTAACAGGGCCCCTCGCGGGCTCGCTTCGCTCGGCTATTTTTTATTCTAACTCTATGTCTACTTGGATGGTAGGGCTTGAACCTGGACTCACAGCACAGACGCCGTTCATCTTCTGAGACTTTTGGAATCTCCTTGTCCTCCGTACTGCGCAAGCGCAGTACAAGGCGGACACTATCTGATGGGGGACACTATTCGACACATAACCGGAAGCCACACGGGATTGTTGTTTTCCGGCACTGCATTCTATTTAATTGTTTCCTAAAACAGTTACATTTGATGTATTCTGTGAATGATAACTGGGTTTATGGAAATATGTGAAAATTCAGTATATGGCCAAACTGTCAAGCCATCAAATGACTGGATTCATAACAGCACTATGGCGGCTGAAAGTTGAAAAACAAGACAGCAGCTTCCCTGGCTGTATAAGACCCCTTTCACACTGGGGAGTTTTTCAGGTACTTTTGGGCTAAAAATAGCTCCTGTAAAAGCGCCTGAAAAATGCCTCCCCAGTGCGAGAGCTGGAGTGCTTTCACACTGGGGCAATGCGCTTGCAGGACGTTAGAAAAAGTCCTGCAAGCAGCCTCGCTGGGGCGGTGGAGGAGTGGTGTATACACTGCTCCTCCCCATTGAAATGAATGGGCACCACTGCTGAAGCACCTGCAAAGCGCCGTTAAAACGACGGTAAAGCGCCGCTAAAACTAGTGGCGCTTTACCCCTGATGCGGCCGTGCTAGCAGTGTAAAAGGGGTCTAAGAGGGTTTCGTTGGGAGTCTTCAGCTGTCTTGATTGGCTGGGCTGGGCATACGTGTACATTATTTTCTTCAACCTGGCACATAAATCATGCCAATCTCACACATGTATCTGCATGGCTCAGTGTTCAATTTAAAAAAAATGGTAACATTTATGACATCCAGAGTCTCTTCCATAATATTAAGCCTACTTGTCAGCATTTTTGCAAAACCAAGTTTAGTTCTACTTTAAGCAACAGCTGTGTGTCATAGCCCTTATAAAAGAAATATTCATATTTTCAGGAGATGTCAGCCCCCATATATCCTCAATAAAGTGACTTTTTTTTTTTTTTTAGCATTCGCAGTATGAAAAAGTCCAACTTATCACTGTAGTGTGGAAGCCATGCAGAAAGGCTTGGTCCTGTCACCCCTGGATTCTATTAAGATCACCTGAAATGTTATCATGTGATCAAGCTTCATGTGGTATCCACACCCACACCTGCAGACAGCTGTCTAATGAACTAGGTATCTAGAGACATGGAACCAGCCCTTCCACAACACAAAATGATCAACCTATTATTAGCAATATGTTTGCTTGGAACTGGAGGTAAAAATTGTGTTTTTTGGTTGAAACTTCATTCCTTTTATAAGTATTATATTGAAGGTCTGTCCATTTTAGAGCAAACAAGATCATACCATGCCCACGAATAGGGTCTACCATTCAGTGACTGAATGGAGACTTTGAAATGTATAGAAACAATTCTGACTCATAAACTCATAGAATTGTGGTGTTATTATCCCAGTTGGGTCTGGTCATGGGTTCCAAAACCCATGACCAATGGCCGGAGAACAGGGAAGATTCTTGGTCACACAGCTGCATGACCACATAAAGTGCTTAGCACTTGCTTTCTGAACACCCCCTGGTGTGTTTATTTCATATATCTAATTTTTTTTTTAAGCTATATATCGCTGTATTTTACGTAATCCTTTGACAATATTCCTCCCACTGACACCAACAATGGGGCACTATTTCTTCCACTAATAGTAATGACAGGGCACTACCCCCCCTCCTACTGACCACCAACACTGAGGCCATGTTTGTTCTCACTGATGCTTGGCCCAGGGCATTTTCTATCCCCACTGGTTAGAATCCAGCCCCTCCTAAAGTCTAAAGGACAGTAAACTGGCACTTTGTTTGAAAAGTTTGGAGACCCCTGCTGTACTGCATAGATGTGAAAGGTCCTATATGCTTTTTAAAGGGTGGCCACCCTGATAGTTAAGGATGAGCTTCGGAGTGTTCGCACAGCCCACGCACAGAGCCTGCCAGGAAGTCGAGGCTGCGCTGATCACAGGCAGGTGAGACATTGTCCCGATGCACGGTTGCAGAGA